>NC_080379.1:12224248-12525933 GCF_014773155.1 Arachis stenosperma
GAGAGAGAGAGAGGAGGGGGAGAGAGAAAAGGAGAGGACAAAAGGAGGAGGAGAAAGAGGAAAATGAGACAGAGAGGAGGTTGAGAGAAGAGAGAGAGAAGAAGAGAGAGAGAGAGAGAGAGGAGAGAGAGGAGAGAGAGGAGAGGGAGAGAGAGAGGAGAGAGGAGAGGAGAGGGGAGGGAGGGAGAGAGAGAGAGAGGGGGGAGAGAGAGAGTGAGAGAAAGAGAGAGGAAGGGAGAGAGAGAGAGAGAGAGAGAGAGAGAGAGAAAGTATGTAATTTGGTTTTGAAATTAGGTTTTGATTTTAATTTGGTTTTAGTTTTGGTTAACCTGTTAAAAACCGGTTTTTTTAAATTTGGTTTTGGTTAACCAATTTTAAAAAATATGGATATGATTTTTAAAATAGTTTCATTAAACTGGTTAACCAAAATGTGGTTATGGTTTTTTAACCGGTTAATCACATTTTGGTTTTTTTATGCACACCCCTACCTTTCCCTACTCATTTATTTAGTCTCCTTGAGTTTAGCATGAGGACATGCTGATGTTTAAGTGTGGGGAGGTTGATAAACCACTATTTTATGGTTTATATTGTGTTTTATTGAGTGGTTTTATCAAGCTTTTCACCCACTTATTCATATGATTTGCATGTATTTACAATTCCTTCCTAAAAATATCCTATGATTAATAACTTGCTTCCTAAGGACTTTTTAGTTGTATATTTTTATCTTCCTTCGTACCATTCGATGCCGTAATCTGTATATTAAGTGTTTCAGGCTTCATAGGGCAGGAATGGCGTAAGGAATGAAGAGGAAGCATGCAAAAATGGAAGGAACACAAGGAATTGAGGAGATGACTAGCGAGAAGTCACGCGGTCGTATGGCTCACGCGACCGCGCAAAATAGAAGGAATTACCGTGACGCGCTCTCGTGCCTGACGCGACCATGCGGATTGGAAGCTGCACGAACGACGCGAAAGCGTGGACAATGCGCACGCGTGGTATGAGAAACGCTGAGTGACGCAAACGCGTGGACGACGCGGACGCGTGACGTGCGCGATCTGCAGAATTACAGAAGTCGTTGGCACAGATTCCGGGCCGTATTTCAATCCAGTTTTTGGCCCAGAAACACAGATTAAAGTCTGGGAACATGCAAAGACTCAAGGGGGGAATTCATATCAGATCATAATTCAATTTTAGGTTTTAGATGTAGTTTTTAGAGAGAGAGGTTATCTCCTCTCTCTTAGGATTTAGGATTAGGATTTCTATTAGGATTATGATTGTTTCTTCATACCAGGTTCAATAATTTATGTTTCTCTTCTATTTTTGTTTATTCTGAAGCTTTTATTTGTATTTGATTTATGTTGCCCAATTGGCTTATGAACTTTTCCATGTTAGAATTGACATCTCCATGCAATTTATGGTATTCCAGATATTTATGATTTTAATTTAGTTTTCTATATTCTTGGCTCTGGTTGATTAATTGGTGACTCTTGAGTTATCAAACTCTTGAGTTATCAAACTCATCGTGATTGATAATTGCTATTTTTGCTAATTGAATTGAATTCCAATAACTCTAGTCCTTTCTTAGGAATTGACTAGGACCTAAGGATCAAACTAATTAGTCCACTTGACTTTCCTTTGCTTTAGTAAAGGTTAACTAACTGGGATTAAAACTCAATTCTCATCACCATCGATAAGAATAACTAGGATAGGACTTCCAATTTCTCATATCTTGCCAAGAGTTTATTTTACAGTTATTTATTTATTTTACCTGTCAATTAACATACTTCTTCCTTGCTTTCAAAACCCCCAATTTACAAGACTCATAACCAATAATAAGAACATACCTCCCTGCAATTCCTTGAGAAGAAGACCCGATGTTTAAATACTTCGGTTATCAATTCATAAGGAGTTTGTTACTTGTGACAACCAAAACGTTTGTACGAAGAAATTTTCTGTTGGTTTAGAATCTATACTCACAACGCGACTATATTTTTACAAAATTCTTTACTAGCAAAAATCCTAACGTCAAAATGGCGCCGTTGCCGGGGAATTGCAAACGTGTGCCTTATTATTGGTTATTGTAAATACTTTTCAAAAAAAAATTCAGATTTTTATTTTAAAATTTTTATCTTATCTTATCTTATTTCAAAATCAAATTTCAAATTTCAAATCTTTTTCAAAAAAAAAAATCATATCTTTTTCAAAAATCTTATCTTATCTTTTTTTTTCAAAAATCATATCTTTTTCAAAATCTTATCTTAACTTTTTCAAAAATCATATCTTTTTTTATTTTCTTATCTTTTTCAAAAATCCATTTTTTTCAAAATATTTTCTTTTTGTTAGTTTTTGTTTTTATTTTCTCCTACTACTATGAACTCTCACCCCTTTGGCTATGAGTCTGGTTACAACTATGTTGCAGGAAGAGAAAGCTATAACAGGAATATGCATCAAGGTCAAAGCAATCAAAGATAGACGGAGCCAAGAGGATCTGATCAACTTTTTAGGCGACAACACCTTCCAAGATATCATGGACGAAGACCATTCTATAATGCATACCAAGATGATAGGTATAGTGGACCCCTTGTAGTTACCAACAAGACCTACCATATGCCCATGAACCCCCTCCTCCTCAATATAATTTTGAACCACCAGACTCACAAGCCCCTTACCACCAAACACCCCCATATGACCCTAACCCTTATCCACCACACCAACCACCATATGAACCATATATAGAACCACCCAATTCCAACCTAGTTACTCCCAAGGACCACCACCTCCATATGCACCATGTCCATATCCATCAAGCCAAGAATCACAGGTTCGCTTCGAAGAATCAATAGACCAATTTAATGCAACCCATCATCAACTGGAGCAAGCAATAAATTGATTATCTTCTAGACGTTCAGACACTCAACAGACTCCCATGGCTTCATGTGGAGAATCTAATGAAGAACGCAGCACAAAGAAGACGCTAGAAACTCTAGTGGATAACATAGAGCATAACTTCGTACTGGAACAAGTAGAGGACGCTGTCATTGTAGAAGAAGAAGAGTTGGTTGAAGACTTAGGAGATGCTGAACCTCCATTGGAAAGTCCATTCATAGAGCCTCCTTCCAAGGTGTTTGATGTTGATGTTGAAGAGGGTGTACAACCTCCAAAGCATTTCATGGTTGAAGACTTTGAAGGGGATGATCAAGAGATGGATTCAATCATTAATGAATTCTTATCTACATTTGAATCCTCTCCCATTGGACTTGACATGGAGATTAAAAAAGAAGAAGCGCAACCTCCCATGCCCTTGGTAAACAATGAAGAAGAAATTGAATTGGAAGACAGCTACCAAGAGGAAGAGGTTGAAATTGAAGAAGTTTGCAAAGAGGTGGAAATTGTCAAAGAAGAACACAAAGGAGTGGAGCTTGCAAGTTCATTAGAAACCCCTCCCCCTAAGTTGCCATCATCCTTCACAACATTCAAGTGGATAAAATTCATATCCCTTAGCTTTCTAATTCCACTTGAATACGGGCTACTGGAGACGGATGGTCAACTCAGAGCTCTTTGTGGCATTAAGAGTAAGAGGAAGATGGTCAGTGGTAAGAATTGTCCTGTAAGGTTCATTATGGTTGGAAGCTTTAAGTTTAAACGCAAAGGTTGGTGTAGAGCTCAACTGAATGGGTCTAAGAAGTTGTTTGGCCGCTTTAGTGAGAATTCAGACTGCTTGCCACCCGGATGGAATCATGATAATCAACTTGAAGATGGGTGTAGAAACAAGATTTGGGATCCAGGAATATATGAGGATCAATGATAAACCACTATTTTATGGTTTATCGATCTTGTGCTTAATTGAGTGGTTTTTATCTACTCTTTACCCACTTATTCATACTATTTCATTGGTTTTACATTTGCCTTCCTAATTATGTGCGTTGATTGAAAATATGTTTCTTTGGACTTATATTTGCTAATATTAATCCTCTCTTATTACTATTATATGCCTTGATATGTGTGTTAGCAGGAATGGCTCAGAGGATGGAAAGGAAGCATGCAAAAATAGAAGGAATACAATAAGTTGGAGAAATTGATAAGCTGTCCAGCCTGACCTCTTCGCACTCAAACGGCTATAACTTTAGCTACAGATGTCCAAATGACGCGGTTCCAGTTGCGTTGGAAAGCTAACGTCCGGGGCTTCGATTTGATATATAATATGCTATAGTTTCCCTGACGCTAGGCGACGCGACCGCGTAATCCATGCGGCCGCGTTGCAGTGACGGAAATCCAGCGTGGTTGAATTCGAGACCAGCGATTTCTGGGATGTTTTTGACCCAGTTTTCAACCCAGAACACACAGATTAGAGGCTATAAAGTGAGGGAATGCATCCATTCATAAGGAGGCTCTCATAATTCACCTTTCATGTTTTAGATGTAGTTTTAGAAAGAGAGGTTCTCTCCTCTCTCTCTCTTAAGATTAGGATTTAGGACTTCTCTTAGTTTTAGGAGTGACTCTCAATCCCAGGTTCTTTTTTTTATTTATCCCAATTTAATTTATGAACTCTTCCATGTTACAGATTACTCTTTTAAATTAATGTTATTTGAGATATTTCAGTTTAATATTGCTTTCTTTTATTTATGTTATTGTTGTTCTCAATCTGAAGACATTTTTATTCCAGTAGCTTCAATTTCCTTTCCTTTTGGTTTTGGTTAAGAAATCAGTAACTCAAGAGTTATCCAATTCAACAGCATAATTGATAATTGTTATCTCCTCTAATTGAATTGAACTTCAATAATCCCAATCTTTTCTTAGGAATTAACTCGGATTTGAAGATCAAACTAATTAGTCACTTGACCTTCCTCTGCTTTAAGTAAGGGTTAACTAAGTGAAATTGAGATTCAATTTTTATTATC
This sequence comes from Arachis stenosperma, assembly GCF_014773155.1. Classification (NCBI taxonomy): domain Eukaryota; kingdom Viridiplantae; phylum Streptophyta; class Magnoliopsida; order Fabales; family Fabaceae; genus Arachis; species Arachis stenosperma. Next base: position 12,229,147 of record NC_080379.1, read on the forward strand.
ATTGATAAGGATAATTCGGTCTGTAATACCCGGTCTAACCGAAATTTAATTAAATAATAAGTTAAGGAGGAGCGAATATGGTTGGAAGATTTGGCAATTAGAATTTGATGATTTAAATATGATATTTGGATTCAGTGAATTTTTCCGAGTCGGAAGACATAGTTTTCTGCGTAAAAGCGCACAGTGAAATTTTGACCGGCAGTACCGGCTGAGACCTATCAGGTACTGCAGCTGAGAAAATTGATTGAGTAAATAATATTAAGAAATGAGGAATTATGATTAGGGGAGGTAGAAATATTTAAAGTGCGATTTGGAGCGCTAATCTTAAAGGTTTTGGCCCAAAATTGGGCCAACGGATAAAAATAAGTGAACCGGGCCTAAGTGGGCTCAAGACCCAACATATATAAACATTAGTTATGAGCATTTCAATTCATTTTACCCTAAAAAGAAGGGTTGGGGCGCTGAATTAAGAAGAGAGAAGAGAAGAGAGAAAACCTAACTCTCTTTGATCTTCAAACCACCATAACTTGAGCTACGGAGCTCCGATTGACGAGCCGTTTGCAGCCACGCGTCGCTCTTCTCATCCTCTACATTTCTATCTAAGTTTTGTGGTGAGTATTCCATTCATCTCTGCCCAGTTTTCGAAATTCCCCTTTGTTACACGTTTTTGGGTAGTTAGTGTTGAAATCTTATGATTTTGGGTGTTTAGGGATACTCCAACATGGATTCCAAGTGGGTTCTATCCCTACTACATATGGGCTGAGATAAGAAGTGCTCAAACCCTTGTGATTTGTGATTTTTATGAGCCCTAGGTTGATGTATGTATGTGATATTGGTTATGTTAGTGTATTTGATGATCTTGGTGCACAATTGGGAGATTGGTGTTGCTTGAGGAGCTTTGGTGAGGCTTGGGGCTAAGGTTGGTGGAGATTTCCAAAGAAGAGACTCAATTGATTTGGCTACAAGAGGTACGGTTTAAGTTTCATTTAAGTACTGTGTAGTGTGATGAGAATTCCTAGGCTAGATGCCCCTAGGATTAAGTTTGGATTGTGTAAATGGTTGATGCTAATATGCATAGTTGGTATGTAATGTGAATTGATGATTAGGTTGAGAATTGTGTGGCCTTGTATGCTTGGTGTATTGAAAATTTGATGTATTGGGTAATGAGTATTAATTTGTGGTTTATGCATTTAAATTGTGAAATTGGGCCGGAGGCCGTAAATTTTGGGCCGGAGGCCGGAAAGAGGTAAGGGAGGTAAGTTTATGTGTGCATTGTATGATGACACAAGTGATTGGATGAATTTCATATAATGAATATGCGAATGATTGGGTTGATTGTTGAATAATAAGGTTTGAGGAGTTGAAGGGTGAAATTATGTAGATGAAGTATGTTTGGTTTTGGGTTGAGAAATATTATGTGGTCATATATGTGATTATGATTATTGATGTCTTGATGGTATGATGATGCATGAGAGGTATATATTGTGATATATGCTTGAGGAATGATTAAGGTTGATTTGTGGGTGAAACCACGTGATAGTGATTATGATATTGATTATGTATAATGATGGTTGATTGGAGATAGTATTGTTGGAAATTGAGATGAGGAAGGATGTATGACATGTTGATATGTTTGTAATTTAGCCATTTGCTTGAAATGGGTAAAGATGGTTATATGATGGTTTTGTGATTCGTGGTAAAGTGTTAATGTATGAGTTGAGGAGGCTTGATGTTGATTTTGGTATATTTTGATTGGTTTCAAAAAGGGTTGAAATTGGCATGTTTTGGTTGATTTTGAAAGGAGTTGAAAATGGCTTGTTTTGAAAATGGCACTTTGTGGTTTTATATGAAAAATATGGTTTTTGGGCATACTTTGACGGGACATAACTTGGACTACGGATCTTTGTTTTGTGCCAAATCTGTTTAGAAATGAAATTGGATCTGGGATGTCCATGCCGTTCGAAGAACGGGTGAAAAACGATTTAAAATGAGAAAGTTATGTCCGTCGGAAGATTGGGGGTTGAATCTGTGAATTCTGCAGCTTTTAACTTAGAAAATTTTTAGCAGAATGACCCTCCACGCGTAGGCGCACTTAGCGCGTAAGCGTCGTTCTTCGAGAAGGCACCATCCACGCGTGCGCGTGGTGTGCGCGTGTGCGTCGATGCGCTGCACCCAATGCCCAGCCATTTTCCCGAGAGTTGTGCCAGAGTTGTGCCAGTTTTGTGCCTGGGGCGCAAATACACCCACGCGTACGCGTGGCTGACGCGTACGCGTCGTCTGGCTGTGTTTCAATCCACGCGTCCGCGTGTATGACGCATACGCGTCGATGAGCTTTGTGGCCATCCACGCGTGCACGTGGAGTACGCATACGCGTGGCCCTGTTTTCATCCCAAAGTTGATTTTTGAGTATTAAAATCCAAATCTCATACTTCTAAGCCTCCGATCTCACCCCCTTATGTATTAAATCATTATGATATGCCTAGCAATGAGAAAGGAGCTAGGGGATGTGGTAACTTGCGAGTGAAGCAAGGGGAAAAGTTATGATCAATGATGATCAACGATGATTATATGAGATATGGAGGATGACGGTGGGAGTACCGTGTATGCCATGGGCCGAAGGGCTATATTTATTGATAAATGGCTGGTTCTTGATTGGACCATGAGCCGGATGGCTGAGTTATTGCCGGGTCACGGCAAAGCCATTATTGATTATGGCTGAGAATAAATGCATATATGATTAATGAATGAATGTGTTAAATGGATAATAATGGAAAATGTTGAAATGTGATGTGTAACCCCGGGTAGTAGGCAGTGGCGTTGTCCACTTGCTCCGGGTATGAGACAGAAAAGGATGTTTATGATAAATGAGTTTAATTATGGAGTTTTGAATGAATGTATTTGTGATACCTGGGTAGTAGTAAGGGTTGTGGTTCGTCCCACTTGCTCCAGGTTAATGTTTGAGATTTGATAACAATGAGGATTGATAATATGAATTGAGATTGATTGAATATATGCTTGAGATACCTGGGCAGTAGCAAGGGTTGTGGTTCGTCCCGCTTGCTCCGGGTTAATGCTTAAGATACCTGGGCAGTAGCAAGGGTTGTGGTTCGTCCCACTTGCTCCAGGTCAGAGATTGTGATGCCTGGGTAGTAGCGGCAGTAGTGGTGAATCCACTCGCTCCAGGTTGAGCTGTTAAACACCCGCCTGGGTAGTAGCCGCAGTAGTGGTTATTCCACTGGCTCTGGGTTGAGCGGGTAGTAGCAATGGGGTTGTAGCTCAAACTCACTTGCTCCGCGATGGGTGTTTCTGTCCATGGTTAGCTACCAGGACATGTCAGGTTGGCTATATAACCGACAGATGATATCATCAGCCATAGGGCAGGCATACATCATTTGCATATGTTTGAATTGTTTGGGTTTGCCTATTTGTTTTGGATTTCTATATCATATATGCTATGTTACCTGATTACGTGCTACTTGTTCTACTTGTACCTTATTTGTGTATTACTTGTCTGTATTGCTTGTGTTTGTACAACTGAGAGATCCCTCATGTTGGTGTCGGTGGATGTTGAGGGCTGTTCTTGATGAGATAAATTGATAATGCGATTGCATGATGATGATGATTTTTGAATGAGATAATTTGAGCCCCTGGGTAGACGCAGTGATGTGATTTCACTAGCTCCAGGCGAGGGTATGATGTATTGATATAGAGTTGCTGAGGCAGAACAACTGGTGATGGTTTTGCTTATGATTTTGAGTCTGATTCGTGGAAGAATCAGCGAGTTGGGAAACATGTGTAACATGAACTAGATTTAGTATCCCCTTACAACAGTTGCCTATTCATGGATTAGTGAGAATCTAGGCTGGATACTTGGTGAAAAGGAGTTTAGGATGCTTAGTTAGTTTTTATTGCAGTGCATTGTATTTATTTGGCACTTTTACCGTACTGGGAACCCATGGGCCCGGGGTTCTCATTCCGTATATATCTCTTGTTTTTCAGATACAGGTTCAGGTGCTCAAAAGTGAGCTGCGGTTCGTCTGGGAGACGGCGAAGATATTTCTTTTCTCTACTTTGTGTTTTGCTTAGAATCTCTCCACCTTTGTTTTGGAAAAGATTATATTATGTGTTGAACTCTTTTGGAAATTGCCTATAGAGGCTCTTATGTTTCCTTTGGGAGAGATTAGGATGTACTGTTGTCAACTACTTTCATGCTGTACCCTAGCCGGCCTAAACTTCGCGGGTCGCGACTAGTGGCTATTTACTTATGTTATATATATCTATCTGTTATCTATCTCTTAATCTCCTTTATGCCTTGTCCGTGAATCTCTTTCGGCTTCACGTTTTATCTTTTCATTGTCGAAACGTGAGTGATACGTCTTCGCGATTTTATCTCTACTCTTTTCAGGCTTCTCGATTAATATTCCTTTCGAAATTACCTATATTTATATATTAAAAAAGAAAAAAAATCCACCTGAGAGTCGTACCACCGTAATATCATTGACTTATGACTCGAGCATAAGGATTTGAATATTAGGGTGTTACACGGTCTGGACTTCCAATTTCTAATACCTTGCCAAAATTTTATGTTTATTGTTATTATTTTATTCCCTCTGCCATTGCTTTTCTAACTTTTTACCTTGATCCAAAAACCCCAAAACATACCTTTGCATAACCAATAATAAGAACATACTTCCTTGCAATTTCTTGAGAAGACGACTCGAGGTTTGAATACTCAGTTAACAATTTTTAAGGGGTTTGTTACTTGTGACAACCAAAACGTTTGCACGAAGGGATTTCTGTTAGTTTAGAAGCTATATCTACAACGCGAATATTCTTATAAATTCTTTACTAGCAAAAATCCCAACGTCAAAATGGCGCCATTGCCGGGGAATTGCAAACGTGTGCCTTATTATTGGTTATTGTAAATATTTAAAAAAAAAAATTTTTTGCTTGTTTATTTATTTTTGTTTTTAATTTTTATTAATTACTATGAATTCTCACCCCTCTGGTTTCAAGTTTGATTCCAATGTTGTTGTTAGGGATGAAAATTATAATGAGAACAGGCATCAAGGTTGGAAGAATCAAAGATGGGAGGAGCCACAAGGATTTACTCAACCCTCATGGCAATAACCGCCTCCAATGGACTATCAACAACCATTCTGTGATGCATATCAAGGCAATGGCTATGGTGAGCGCTCTTTTGATTATCAACAACCACCACCATACGCCTATGAACCCCCTCCTCAACATAACTTTGGATCACCAAACTCACAAGCCCCTTTCCGCCATTCACCTCCATATAACCCTAACCCTCAACCACCATACCAACCACCTTATGAGCCATATGAACCATATATAGAACCACCCCAATTCCAACCTAATTACTCACAAGAACCACCACTTCAATATTCACCATCTCCATATCCATCAATCCAAGAGCACTATGATCCTATTTATGAAAGCCGAGTGCATCAAGAGACAAAGGATCGTCTCAAGGAAACAGTGGATCAATGTCAGGCAACCATTCATCAATTGGGGCAAGCAATAATGAGTCAATTAGCTTCCCGATGTTCGGACACTCAAGGAACCCCCATGGCTTCATGTGGACAATCTAATGAAGAACGTAGTATGAAGGAGATACTAGAAACTCCAGTGAATAGTACGGAGCATGACTTTGTACTGGAACAAGTAGAGGAAGCCGGAATTATTGAAGAAGAAGAATTGGTTGAAGACTTAGGAGATGCTGAACATCCATGGGAAAGTCAAAACATAGAGCCTCCTTCCAAGACAGTTGCAATTGATGTTGAGGAGGGTGTACAACCTCCAAGGCATATCACAGTTGAAGACTTGGAAGAGGTTGATCAAGAGATGGAGATTCAAGAAGAAGAAGCACAACCTCCCATGCCCTTGGAAAGCAATGAAGAGAAGATTGAATTGGAAGAAAGCTACCAAGAGGAAGAGGTTGAAATTAAAGAAACTTACAAAGAGGTGGTAATTATCAAAAAAGAACACAAGGGAGTGGAGCTCACAATTTCATTGAAGATACCTCCCCCTATGTTGCCATCATCCTTCACAACATTCAAGTGGGTAAAATTCATATCCCTTAGCTTTCTAATTCCACTTGAATATGGGCTACTGGAGACGGATGGTCAACTTAGAGCTCTTTGTGACATTAAGAGTAAAAGGAAGATGGCCAGTGGTAAGAATTGCCCTGCAAGGTTCATTATGGTTGGAAGCTTTAAGTTTAAACACAAAGGTTGGTGTAAAGCTCAACTGAATGGGTCTAGGAAGCTGTTTGGTAGCTGTAGTGAGAATTCAAATTACTTATCACCCAGTTGGAAAAATACAGATCCCGACAAAGATGGGTGTAAAAGCAAGATTTGGGATCCTAGAATCTGCTCTGACACTTGTTACCCCAGGAGCCTAAGAATCTGTTTGAAGCTTCTTAAGGGCTTTACATGCTTAGTTTAGGATCCCGGAGGTTACTGGAAGTACAAACACTGGTGGGGATTCCTGGATGAGTTCAAACACAAGCCACCATAACAGGGAGCTCACCAAATGTCCAACTTAAGGACTTTAACTAAAAGTGCTAGGTGGGAGACAACCCACCATGGTATAATCATTCCTTTTTCAATTTTAATTTTATTTAGTTTTGTTTGTTTTTGAATTTTATTTTATTTTGTTATATTGAACCTGGAGTTTTGCATCACATTCATATTAACACTGCATTCTGCATTTTTCAGATTATATATAAAAAAGGGGATTTTCGCACGCGACGCGACAGCGTCGCCAACGCGTCCGCGTCGTATGTGCGTTTGGAAGAAAATAAGGTTGAACAGAGAGTCACGCGAAAGCGTGGCTGGAGGCGCGCTAATGGCACAAATTGATCCACGCGACCGCGTCGCTGACGCGTCCGTGTCACATGAGAAACATGCCTCCCACGCGGCCGCGTGACCTGAAAATCGACGTCAACCAGGTGCATGGCCGAAAGTTGAGCTGGAGTTGGGCTGGACTCGTGCTGGAAGCCCAAGCCTCACCACGCGAACGCGTGCCCCATGCGTTCGCGTCATATCCCCATGATGGCCACTCACGCGATCGCATGCCCCACGCGATCGCGTCACCCAGATTTTTGGCAAAAAGATTTTGAACAGAGAGTTATGCGAGCGCGAGGCTGCCCTCGCGCCAGTAGCATAAAACGTGTCACACGACCGCGTGACCGACGTGACCGCGTCGATTAACTTAAAGCGCAAGTCACGCGACCGCGTGTTCCACGCGTCCGCGTCGCTTGCGCTGCACAGCTTATCCATATCAGCCAAAAATCTTATCTTTTCTTCCCCAATCCTAATTTTTCCTCCCTCCTTTCTTATTTACTTCTTCTTCCCTTCTTTCCCTTCTCATTCTTCTTATTTTTCTTTTTTATTTTATTTTGATTTATTTGCATACTTTCATTTATTGCATTATTTTCACTGGTGTTGGAATTTTATTTGGGTCATTGTGGATTATTGCAAAATTGTTTGGCAATTATACTTTTAAAGGGTTGCTTGCATGTTCAATTTAATACTTTCAAATAGCTTATTTACCATACATGCTATGTGTTTGTGAAAAAGCCCATATGGCATTATGCACTTCTCTATTATACTTTACACTATTCAATGCTTGCTTTTCATAAACTCCCATTACTATTTTAATTGAATATAATTGTCAATACAAACATGGTAATTTATTACAAGTAATGCTTGGTCTATGCTACTCATGCCCTTTTTCGGCATGCCAATAAACACCTTGCATCCACTTATCTTTCGATGCACTGGCTATTTTTCATTGCTGGCTTTTCACATGTACTCGAGAGCATGTGTTAATGTCAATTACATCCTAATGTGCATCCATCACCACTCTTCCGTTCTCTTCCTTGCTATATATCTATTTGAATTTAATTTACTTTCTCTTCCCTTCTTCAGGATGGCCACCAAGGAAGGAAAGGAGAAAGCTACTCCCAAACCGCCGGCAAAGAAAGGAACAAAAAGAGCCCAGCTGAGAAACCACAACCCCCATCCACTTGCACATCTTAGCATGCACCGAGGACGGTGCAATCTTTAAGTGTGGGGAGGTCGATACCGATCTCCATAGGTTAGTTATTTCTTAATTCAACACCAATATTTTATTTTATTTGTTAGTTCATTGTTGCATTTGCATATTTGTTTGATTTTACGCATTTAGTTACTACTTGGTTAAAGTAATAAATTTCTTTTAAGACCCTATTTTTGAAAAATTTTACTAATTTAAATTAAAAACTAAAATTTTTTATGTGTTAAATTTGTTTGAAGTTGTATTTGGAACATGGTTTTTGAGCCAAAGAACACACAACCTGTGAGATTTTGAGCTTATTTATATGGTTACATTATTTAACCATAATATTTTTATTCCTGTGTGTTTACTTTTCTATAATTGTGATCTTTACTTTATTTCAGTCTATATGTCCAATATTTAATGTATTTACATGTTTGCATATGATTGAGGCCATTATTTGATTTTAGCTCACTTATCCCAAATAAGCCTACCCTTTACATCACCCTTGTTAGCCACCTTGAGCTTTTTAATCCCCATTTGTTCTATATTTTACCACATCACTAGCCTTAAGCGGAAAACAAATTAATTATCCCAATTGAATCTTTGGTTAGCTTAAGATAGTGTGTTAATTAAGTGTGGGGAAACTGTGAGAATATAGGTTAATAAGGAAATGTATCATGTTTCTAATTTTGAATATTGGAAAATTTGGGTTCCTACTCATGTAAAACAGAAAATTAAAAATTCCATATGCATTGATATGTTACTCTAGTTTTATGTCTCTAAAAAAAAGAGAGAATAATATATATATATATATATATATATATATATATATATATATATATATATATATATATATATATATAATAAGGGGACAAAATTACCCCAATGTTAAGTTAATAGAAGATCAATGCATATGTGATAAAATTAAAAGAAAAATTGATACATGAGTATGTAATGCAAAGTGAAGACTATGGGTAGCTAGGCATGATTCTAGAGTTATATAGAGTATATGTATGTTAGGTGAAAGCTTAGGTTAATTAAAGATTCAATTTATAAAGCTCACTTAGCCATATACATATATCCTTACCTTTACCTTAGCCCGATTACAACCCTGAAAAGACCTCATGATATTTGCATTGGTATATTAAATATTGTTGATTGGTTAGATGAAGAACAAGGTTTAGAAAGCATGACTAGAGAAGAATAGAGTGATTGACCCTAGACACTTGAGAATTAGAGTGATATACACTACCAGTAAGGGTTCAATGCTTGATTCTATGTTCCCTGCTTTCATGAGCTGTCTTCTTACAAGTTTACTTGCTTTAATTGTATAATTTGAATTAGTGGAATTTGATTTATGTTTGTCTTGGAGAACTTATTTATTTTTAACCAAGGGTTCAATGCTTGATTCTATGTTCCCTGCTTTCATGAGCTGTCTTCTTACAAGTTTACTTGCTTTTATTGTATAATTTGAATTAGTGGAATTTGATTTATGTTTGTCTTGGAGAACTTATTTATTTTTAACCAAGTAGGTAGAAGCATTTCGCATGTAGTTGCATTCATATACATAGGTTGCATTTCATAACATCCTACCATTCCTCTTCATCTTCATAGTTTCTCTTGAACTTAGCATGAGGACATGCTAATGTTTAAGTGTGGGGAGGTTGATAAACCACTATTTTATGGTTTATCTTGTGCTCAATTGAGTGGTTTTTATCTACTCTTTACCCACTTATTCATACTATTTGCATGGTTTTACATTTGCCTTCCTAATTATGTGCTTTGATTGAAAACATGTTTCTTTGGACTTATATTTGCTAATATTAATCCTCTCTTATTAACATTAGATGCCTTGATATGTGTGTTAAGTGTTTTCAGATATTATAAGGCAGGAATGGCTCAGAGGATGGAAAGGAAGCATGCAAAAATAGAAGGAATACAATAAGTTGGAGAAATTGCTAAGCTGTCCAGCCTGACCTCTTCGCACTCAAACGACTATAACTTTAGCTACAAATGTCCAAATGACGCGGTTCGAGTTGCGTTGGAAAGCTAACGTCCGGGACTTCGATTTGATATATAATATGCTATAGTTTTCCTGACGCTAAGTGACGCGACCGCGTGATCCATACGGCCGCATCGCAGTGACGGAAATCCAGCGTGGTTGAATTCGAGACCAGCGATTTCTGGGCTGTTTTTGACCCAATTTTCAGCCCAGAACACACAGATTAAAGGCTATAAAGTGGGGGAGTGCATCCATTCATAAGGAGGCTCTCATAATTCACCTTTCATGTTTTAGATGTAGTTTTAGAAAGAGAGGTTCTCTCCTCTCTCTCTCTTAGGATTAGGATTTAGGACTTCTCTTAGTTTTAGGAGTGACTCTCAATCCCAGGTTCTTTATTTTTATTTATCCCAATTTAATTTATAAACTCTTCCATGTTACAGATTACTCTTTTAAATTAATGTTATTTGAGATATTTCAGTTTAATATTGCTTTCTTTAATTTATGTTATTGTTGTTCTCAATCTGAAGACATTTTTATTCCAGTAGCTTCAATTTCCTTTCCTTTTAGTTTTGGTTAAGAAATCAGTAACTCAGGAGTTATCCAATTCAACAGCATAATTGATAATTGTTATCTCCTCCAATTGAATTGAACTTCAATAATCCCAATCTTTTCTTAGGAATTAACTCGGATTTGAAGATCAAACTAATTAGTCACTTGACCTTCCTCTGCTTTAAGTAAGGGTTAACTAAGTGAAATTGAGATTCAATTTTTATTATCATTGATAAGGATAATTCGATCTGGACTTCTGATTTCTAATACCTTGCCAAAAGTTTATGTTTATTGTTATTATTTTATTCCCTCTTCCATTGCTTTTCTAACTTTTTACCTTGATCCAAAAACCCCAAAACATACCTTTGCATAACCAATAATAAGAACATACTTCATTGCAATTCCTTGAGAAGACGACCCGAGGTTTGAATACTCGGTTAACAATTTTTAAGGGGTTTGTTACTTGTGACAACCAAAACGTTTCCACGAAGGGATTTCTTTTAGTTTAGAAGCTATATCTACAACACGAATATTTTTATAAATTATTTACTAGCAAAAATCCCAACGTCAATCAACTTTGGGAGCTCGAAGCTTGTGGAGAACTTCATCAACGCTTGGTAAATTTCCTTGGTATTGATAGAGCTTGTTGGAAGTCCAAGCATTGGTGGAAGTTTTAGGATGAGTTCAAGCACAAGCCGCCATAACAAGGAGCTCACCAAATGTCCAACTTAAGAACTTTAACTAAAAGCGCTAGGTGGGAGACAACCCAACGTGGTATGATCGTTTCTTCTCCATTCTACTCTATTTTTGAATTTTTCTGGAACCTAAAATTTTTGCATGACATTCATTGCATTTTGCATTCTGCATACTGCATAAAAAAAAATACCGCACGCGACGCGTAAGCGTCGATGACGCGTCCGCGTCATATGTGCGTTTGGAAGAAAAGAAAAGTGAACAGAGAGTCACGCGAGAGCGTGGCTGGAGGCGTGCCTTTGGCACAATTTGACCAATGCGACCGCGTCACTGACGCGTCCGCATCATGTGGGAAAAATGCCACCCACGCGATCGCGTCACCCACGCGAACGCGTGCCTCAAAATCGACGTAAAAAGGGTGTATGGCCGAAAGTTGAGCTAGAATTGGGCTGGAGCCGTGCTAGAAGCACAAGCCCTACCATGTGAACGTGTGCCCCACGCGTCCGTGTCGTTTTTCAAAATAGGCCATCCACGCGATCGCGTCAACCACGCGATCGCGTCAACCACGCGACCGCTGATGACAAGTCATCATATACCCATTTCTCAAGCTAATTTCACTTGTTTCACTAGTTTTTATGCACTTTCTTGCACCCTAAGTAAGCAATTTAGAGTGGAATTGCATGTTTTATTTGAATCAAACAACCACCATTTAATTGATGCTAAATCATAAGGTTTAAGCTAAATTTAATTGATTTTTAATTGATTTATAAACCTTGTGAATTTAGTGATACTTTGATTGGTTGTTTTGATTATTTGTAGGTGAAGAAAAGAAGAAAAGAAGGAAGCGTGGCTTAAGAAAGCGTGGCCCAAGGAAGAAAAGAATGTAGCGCATGGAAGGGAGGAAGCCACATTGCCCTTCATGAGAGCACACTGCCCTCCAAGGGAGCACAACAATGAACCAAGCATTCAAGGCTTCACTGCCCTGTCCTCCTTGAGGGCGGAGCACAATTCTAGGCCAAGAAATGGGAGAAGGAAAATCTTTGCCCTGCCCTCCTCAAGAGCAGTTTCAGGCTCCTCATGGAAAATTTCAAGGAAATTGTTCTTCAAGTGCCATCCATGGGTTTCGAACCAAGCTCAAGAGGGAAGGAAGTAGCGTTCAAAAGGAAGGAAAACAAGCCAAAATTAGCTTATTTTCAACCTCCAAGGATCAAGCACAAGACCTTGAGGAAGCAAGAAACTAGGCGCTACCTTGGCACCAAGAAAACCAAGAAAAAAGGGGCAACAAAAGCCATCCAGCAAGTTTCGAACTTGGGACCTCACCCAAGAACAAGGAAAGCTTGTGCTGCCCTGCCCTTGTGGAGGGCAGGGCAGCATTTCTTGGTGCACGGCACACAAATTGGCACGGCCAGCACGCACAGCAAGGGAGCTTGGGCGCACAGCTTGGACGCACCATGACAACATTGCCCTGCCCTCCACAAGGGCAGGGCAGCATCCTGATGCCCCTCCCAAATTTGGCACACTAGTTGGATCCTTACACAAAGCTTCCCTGCTCTGCCCTCCATAAGAGCAGAGCAACCTCCTGGGAGCAACATGGGCTGAATTTCACTCAAAAATCCAACTTAATTTATTTCTTCACCAAACCAAAAAGCCCACTCAAAATTCTTAGATCCAAAATAGAAAGTGTATAAATAGGTGTTAATTAGGATTAGAAAGGGAGCTTACTTTAATTTTAATTTTGATCCTTAGTCAACTTGAGAAGCTCACTTTCCATTTTTCTGTTTTCTGCAATTGGCTTGAGAATTGGAGGAGAGAATTCACTTCTTCTTCATCTGATCGTTTTGGTTTCTTTACTGGGTTTGGTTTGAGTCTTGAGTGTGAAGAATTGAGGAACTTCTGTCTCAATCTCCATTTAAGATTTCTTTGATTTTCCTATTGCATAATTAAGTTGAATTCAATTTCCTTTACTGCTTCAATCTTCAATTTCTCTTTAATTGCTTTGTGAACTTGGATCTAGGAAGGCAATTGAGATCTAGACTCTTCTATCTAGTCTCTGGAGTCCTGAGATCTAATTTTCCTTTCGGTTCTTCTGCTGAACCACTGCTGCAATCAAATTTCTATTTCTGTTTGAGATCTAGTTAATTTCAAATCATCTCCTGCTTTGATAATTGTTGCAATTTAATTTCCCTAGCTTAAATTCTGAAGTCCCAGTCCTCAAATCCCTTCTTTATTCAAGCAATTTATATTTCTTGCACTTTAAGTTACCACAATTTACATTTCTTGTACTTTGAGTTTCAGTCATTTAGTTTCTTGTTCTTTAAGATTCAGTACCTTTACTTTCAAGTCTCTTTAATTTCTGCAAATTATCCCTCTCCCTTTAAATTTCCTGCTATTTACTTACTGTTGGATACAAAATCACTCAACCAATACTTGACTCGCTTGACTAAATCAACCACTAAACTAAAATTGCTCAATCCTTCAATTCCTGTGGGATCGACCTCACTCCCGTGAGTTTTATTACTTGATGCGACCCGGTACACTTGCCGGTGAGTTTTGTGTTGGATCGTTTTCCACACATCAACCGCGTCACCCCAAAATTTGGAAATAAGCATTTAAAATAAAGAGTTACGCGACCGCGAGGCTGCCCTCGCGCTAATAGCACAAATCGATCCACGCGACCGCATGGATGACGCGTCCGCGTCATTTCATGGAAGCGCTATCCGCACGAACGCATCACTCACGCGTTCGCTCGCCTGCGCCGCACAACTTATCCTGATCAGCCAAATATCTTATCTTTTCTTCCCCAAATCTAAATCTTTTCTTTCCCTTCGTATTTCTTTCTTCCTTCCTTTCTTTTTCTTTCTTTTTTTCCTTTCAATTGGTGTTAGAAATTTATTTGGGTCATTATTTTGCTTGTGGATTGTTACGAAATTGCTTGACAATTATATATTATTTTTTTAAGGGTGCTTGCATGTTCAATTTAATACTTTCCATACCTTATTTAATATGCATGCTTTGTGTTTGTGAAAAAGCCCGTATGGCATTGTGCATTCTTAATTATTCTATCCTTCTACGCTAATGCCTGTTTTTCACAAAACCTTTTTCAATATTTTATTAATTAAATATAATTGTCAATACAAACGTTATTGTTAGTTTCTCACGACTAATAATACATTAAGGTTTTTAATGCCTGATTTACGCTACTCATGCCTTTGTCAGCATGCCAATAAACATCTTGCATTTAATTGCCTCAATTTATCATGCTCTGTTTACATTGTTGTCCTAATTTCATGGAGTCACGACCATGTGTTAACGACATTCTTCTTTATTTTGGCATGATTATTACTCGTACTGCCCTCTCCCTTGCTCTATCCATTTGACTTCATGTCCCTTTCTCTTCTTCCTTTTCAGGATGGCCACCAGGAAGAGTAAAGAGAAAGACTCTACAACGAGCACCGGCTGAGGAACCACAACCCACGCCACCTGCACATCTTTGCATGCACCGAGGACGGTGCAATCTTTAAGTGTGGGGAGGTCGATACCGATCTCCACGGGTTAGTTAGTCCCTTCTCAACACCCATTTTTGTTTTTCATTGTTGCATTTGCATATTTGTTTCATTTCGTGCATATTTTACCACTTGGTTGAAGTAACATTTTCTTTTTCAAGAAACTTTTTATAGTATTTCACTAATTTGAATTAAAAAAAACTTTTTGAAAAAAAACTTGTATGAAGAAATATTATTTTGGAACATAGTTTAGAGCTCGATCACACAAAACCAGTGAGATTTTGAGCCTATTTGATTGGTTGCATTTTATCATCCAATATATTTTATTTTTGTGTGTTTTTCTCTCAAAAATTGTGATCTTTGTCTTGCTTAATTCTATATTTCCACTGTTTGATGTATGCATGCACTTATATGATTGAGGCCTTGTTTCACTAAGCTTACATACCCATATGACCTTACCCTTCCATTATCCTTTGCAAACCAATTTGAGCCTATTTTACCCATTTGTTCTTTACTTTAGCTCATTCCTAACTCTAAGCGGAAAACAATAATATCCTTAATTTGAATCCTTAGTTAGCTTAGACTAGTAAAAATGCTACGATTTAAGTGTGGGGAAGTTAGATTTGAAAATATTTGGTTTGAGTAATTGGGTGTTGTATATTTTAGTGAAAATGTGCAAAATATTAGTTGGGCACATATTATTGCATTCAATACTTTAATCATATGCATTGAGAAAAATAAAAGAAAAATAATAAAAAAAAGAAGAGAAAAATAAAAAGAAAAAAACAAGAAGAAAAAAAAGCAAATAATTAAAGGGGACAAAATGCCCCAAAGTAAGTGTTGGTATCAATGCATATGTACTGAACTCAAATTTAGGATGCATGAATATGTGGGAAACACAGTTAATGGGTAGTTATTGATTTTCTATTACATGGATTGTCCTAAGTTAGGTGGAAAGTTTATGTTAATTAAGGATTCAGATTTTAGTCCACTTGGCCAAATACAATCCTACCTTGACCCTAACCCCATTACAACCCTTAAAAGACCTCTTGATTTGTGCATTGGTGCATTAAATTTTTGTTAATTATTAGATGAAGAGCAAGCTATAGAAAGCAAGATTAGTAGAGAATTGAGAGAATTGACCCTAGACACTTGAGAGTTAGAATGATATACACTACCAGTAAGGGTTCAATGCTTAATTCTATGTTCCCTGCTTTCATGAGCTATCTTCTTCTTGCAAGTTATTTGTATTGTATTTTGTGATTTGAATTAGTGAAATCCAGCTCATATTTATTCTTGAAAGATTTATTTACTTTTTCACCAAGTAGGTAGAATCATTTTAGCATGTAGTTGTATTCACATTCATAGGTTGCATTGCATGAGTCTTGCCTTTTCCTACTCATTTATTTAGTCTCCTTGAGTTTAGCATGAGGACATGCTAATGTTTAAGTGTGGGGAGGTTGATAAACCACTATTTTATGGTTTATATTGTGTTTTATTGAGTGGTTTTATCAAGCTTTTCACCCACTTATTCATATGATTTGCATGTATTTATAATTCCTTCCTAAAAATATCCTATGATTAATAACTTGCTTCCTAAGGACGTTTTAGTTGTATATTTTTATCTTCCTTCGTACCATTCGATGCCGTGGTCTGTATGTTAAGTGTTTCAGGCTTCATAGGGCAGGAATGGCGTAAGGAATGAAGAGGAAGCATGCAAAAATGGAAGGAACACAAAGAATTGAGGAGATGACCAGCGAGATGTCACGCGGTCGCATGGCTCACGCGACCGCGCGAAATAGAAGGAATTACCGTGACGCGCTCGCGTGCCTGACGCGCTCGCGTGCCTGACGCGACCGCACGGATTGGAAGCTGCACGAACGATGCGAAAGCGTGGACAACGCACACGCGTGGACGATGCGGACACGTGATGTGCGCGATCTGCAGAATTATAGAAGTCGCCGGTACAGATTCCGGGCCGTATTTCATCCCAGTTTTTGGCCTAAAAATACAGATTAAAGTCAGGGAACATGCAGAGACTCAAGGGAGGAATTCATATCAGATCATAATTCAATTTTAGATTTTAGATGTAGTTTTTAGAGAGAGAGGTTGATGAGCGGATAGTTTATATGCTTTTTGGCACTGTTTTTAGTGTGTTTTTAGTACGTTTTAGTTAGTTTTTATTAGTTTTTATTCAAAATTCACTTTTCTGGGCTTTACTATGAGTTTGTGTATTTTTCTGTGATTTCAGGTAATTTCTGGCTGAAATTGAGGGACCTGAGCAAAAATCTGATTCAGAGGCTGAAAAGGGACTACAGATGCTGTTGGATTCTGACCTCCCTGCACTCGAAGTGGATTTTCTGGAGCTACAGAAGCCTAATTGGCGCGCTCTCAATTGTGTTGGAAAGTAGACATCCTGGGCTTTTCAGCAATGTATATTAGTGCATACTTTGCCTGAGATTTGATGGTCCAAACTGGCGTTGCAAATCAGCTTCAGAATTCTCAGCGTTTAACGCCGGAACTGGCACAAAAGTTGGAGTTAAACGCCCAAACTGGCACAAAAGCTGGCGTTTAACTCCAGGAAAAGTCTCTACACATGAAAGCTTCAATGCTCAGCCCAAGCACACACCAAGTGGACCCCGGAAGTGGATTTTTACGTCATTTACTCATTTCTATATATCCTAGGTTACTAGTTCACTATAAATAGGATCTTTTGACATATTATATCTGTACCTCATGACACTTTACACGTTTCATATTGTACCTTCTTCGGCATGAGTCTCTAAACCCCATGGTTGGGGGTGAGGAGCTCTGCTGTGTCTTGATGGATTAATGCAGTTACTACTGTTTTTCATTCAAACATGCTTGTTTCCATTCTAAGATATCACTTGCTCCTCAACTTGATGAATGTGATGATCCGTGACACTCATCATTATTCTCACCTATGAACGTTTGCCTGACAACAACCTCCGTTCTACTTTAGATTGAGTGGATATCTCTTGGATTATTTAGCCAGAATCTTCGTGGTATAAGCTAGAATATATTGGCGGCCATTCTTGAGGATCCGGAAGGTCTAAACCTTGTCTGTGGTATTCTGAGTAGGATTCAGGGATTGAATGATTGTGACGAGCTTCAAACTCGCGATTGTGGGGTGTTAGTGACAGACGCAAAAGAATCACTGGATTCTATTCCGACATGATCGAGAACCGACAGATGAATAGCCGTGCTGTGACAGAGCGCGTTGAACATTTTCACTGAGAGGATGGGAGGTAGCCATTGACAACGGTGAAACCCTACATACAGCTTGCCATGGAAGGAGCCTTGCGTGTATGAAGAAGAAGACAATAGGAAAGCAGAGATTCAGAAGATAGAGCATCTCCAAAACCTCAACCTGTTCTCCATTACTGCAAAACAAGTATTTATTCCATGTTCTTCTACTTTTCACAATTAAACCTGAGAATTATTGATATCCTGACTAAGAGTTACAAGATAACCATAGCTTGCTTCAAGCCGACAATCTCCATGGGATCGACCCTTACTCACGTAAGGTATTACTTGGACGACCCAGTGCACTTGCTGGTTAGTTGTGCGGAATTGCAAAAGTGTGATTGCAATTTCGTGCACCAAGTTTTTGGCGCCGTTTCCCGGGGATTGTTCGAGTCTGGACAACTGACGGTTTATCTTGTTGCTTAGATTAGGAATATTTTATTTTTGTTGGTTTAGAGTTTTTTATTTGAGTTTAGTTTCATATTTTAAGTTTGGTGTCAATTGCATGCTTTTGTTTTCTTTTAATTTTTCGAATTTGCATGTTCTTAGTCCTTTCTTGATCTTCAAAAATTCTAAGTTTGGTGTCTTCCTTGTGTTTTCCTTTAGGTTTTCGAAAATTTGTGTGTGATTTTCTAAAAATTTCTAAGTTTAGTGTCTTCTTTGTGTTTTCCTTCAAATCTTCAAAATTTTGCACTAATTTTCAAAATCAATCTTTTTTTTAGTCAAGTCAAAATTCTAATTTCAAAAATTGATCTTTTCAAATCTTTTTCAAAAATCAAATCTTTTTAATTTCTTCAATCATATCTTTTCAATCATATCTTTTTAATTGCTAATTTCAAAATCTTTTTAATTAATTAATTAATTTAGTTTTCAATTTGCTTTGATTTTATTTTCTTTCAGTTTTTGAAATTTTATTTTATTTTCTTTTTCATTTATTTTAGTTTATTATTTTCGGTCACTTTTAATTAAATAAAATAAAAAAATAATCTACTTGCAATCCATATCATCTCCCTTTCTCCATCATGGACCTAAGTGGAATTGAGCAGTCCAGAAGGACTCTGGGGTCATATGCTAACCCCATTACAGCTGTATATGGGAGTAGCATCTATATACCTCCCATTAAAGCAAGCAGCTTTGAGCTAAATCCTCAACTCATTATCATGGTGCAGCAAAATTACCAGTATTCCGGTCTTCCACAGGAAGAACCTATTGAGTTTCTGGCACAGTTCTTACAAATTGCTGACACAATACGTGATAAAGAGGTGGATCAGGATGTCTACAGATTATTACTGTTTCCATTTGCTGTAAAAAATCAAGCTAAGAGGTGGTTGAATAACCAACCCACAGCAAGTATAAAAACATGGAGACAGTTATCAGACAAATTCCTGAATCAATTTTACCCTCCAAAAAGGATGACACAGCTGAGGCTGGACATCCAAGGCTTTAAACAAGAGGATAACGAATCCCTTTATAATGCCTGGGAGAGGTACAGAGGTATGCTAAGGAAATGCCCCTCTGAAATGTTTTCAGAGTGGGTACAGTTAGACATCTTCTACTATGGGCTTACAGAAAAAGCTCAGATGTCTTTAGACCACTCAGCTGGTGGATCTATACACATGAGAAAGGCGATTGAAGAGGCTCAAGAACTCATAGATACTGTTGCTAGAAATCAACATTTGTACTCTAGCAGTGAGCCCTCTACAAAAGAAGAAGCCATGGCAGTAACTACTGATCCTAATCCTCAAGAATAGGTTGTTGAGCTTAATCAGCAATTACTCCTGATGACAAAATAGTTAGCAGAATTTAAAGAGATGCTCCAAAAAACTAAAATTGCTAACAAGAATATAGAATCACAGTTGGATCAGACAAAACAGCAGTTATCTAAACAGATAACAGAAGAATGCCAAGCAGTTCAATTAAGGAGTGGGAAGACATTAAATAACACTGCGCAAAGTAGCAAAAAGCCAAGAAAGGAACAACTGACAGAGGATAACCAAACCACTGCCCGAAATCCCTCTGAGGATAGTAAGAGCCCAGAGAGGAATACTCCTGGCGTTCAAACGCCAGAAAGGGCGGATAAGTTGGCGTTAAATGCCAATTCCTTGCCCAGTTCTGGCGTTCAAACGCCAGAAAAGGGTGGAAAGCTGGCGTTAAACGCCCATCCTGCACCCAGTCCTGGCATTCAAACGCCAATGAGAAATCAGACACCTGAGAGTGCTGATAGTAACTCCTCTAAGAAGGCTTCTCCAACCACCTCTGTAGGGAATAAACCTGCAGCAACTAAGGTTGAAGAATATAGAGCCCAGATGCCTTATCCTCAGAAACTCCGCCAAGCGGAACAGGATAAACAATTTGCCCGCTTTGCAGACT
This sequence comes from Arachis stenosperma, assembly GCF_014773155.1. NCBI lineage: Eukaryota > Viridiplantae > Streptophyta > Magnoliopsida > Fabales > Fabaceae > Arachis > Arachis stenosperma. The sequence goes on from NC_080379.1 coordinate 12,249,598, forward strand.
ATCTAAGGACTCTTGAAATAAAGATTCCGTTTGCAGAGGCACTTGAGCAAATACCTTCTTATGCTAAGTTCATGAAAGAGATCTTAAGTCATAAGAAGGATTGGAGAGAAACTGAAAAAGTGTTTCTCACTGAAGAATGCAGTGCAGTCATTCTGAAAAGCTTACCAGAGAAGCTTCAAGATCCAGGAAGCTTTATGATACCATGCACATTAGAAGGTGCTTGTACCATGACAGCCCTATGTGACCCTGGAGCAAGTATCAACCTAATACCTGCATCCACTATCAGAAAGCTTAGGTTGACTGAAGAAGTCAAACCAACCCGGATATGTCTCCAACTTGCTGATGGATCCATTAAATATCCACCAGGCATAATTGAGGACATGATTGTCAAGGTTGGGCCATTGGCCTTTCCAACTGACTTTGTAGTGCTGGAAATAGAGGAGCACAAGAGTGCAACTTTCATCCTAGGAAGACCCTTCCTAGCAACTGGACGAACTCTCATTGATGTACAGAAAGGGGAAGTGACCCTGAGAGTCAATGAGGATGAGTTCAAGTTGAATGCTGTCAAAGCTATGCAGCATCCAGACACATCAAATGACTGCATGAGCGCTGATAGTATTGACTCTTTAGTGGAAGAGATCAATATGACTGAGAGTCTCGAATCTGAGCTTGAGGATATCTTTAAAGATGTTCAGCCTAACCTGGAGGAACCAGAGGAAATAAAAGAACCTCTAAAAATTCCTCAGGAAGAGGATAAACCTCCTAGACCCGAGCTCAAGCCACTACCACCATCCTTGAAGTATGCATTTCTGGGAGAAGGTGACACTTTTCCAGTGATCATAAGCTCTACTTTAAACTCACAGGAAGAGGAAGCACTAATTCAAGTGCTAAGGACACATAAGACAGCTCTTGGGTGGTCCATAAGTGATCTTAAGGGCATTAGCCCAGCAAGATGCATACACAAGATCCTATTGGAAGATAATGCCAAGCCAGTGGTTCAACCACAGAGGCGGCTAAATCCAGCCATGAAGGAGGTGGTGCAGAAAGAGGTCACTAAGTTACTAGAGGCTGGGATTATTTATCCTATTTCTGATAGCCCCTGGGTGAGCCCTGTCCAAGTTGTTCCCAAGAAGGGAGGCATGATAGTGGTTCATAATGAAAAGAATGAACTGGTTCCCACAAGAACAGTTACAGGTTGGCGTATGTGTATTGACTACAGAAGGCTCAATACAGCCACCAGAAAAGATCATTTTCCTTTACCATTCATAGACCAAATGCTAGAAAGACTAGCGGGTCATGATTATTACTGTTTTTTGGATGGCTATTCATGTTACAACCAAATTACAGTAGATCCTCAGGACCAAGAGAAAACAGCATTCACTTGCCCTTCTGGTGTGTTTGACTACAGAAGAATGCCTTTTGGTCTGTGTAATGCACCTGCAACTTTTCAGAGATGCATGCTATCCATCTTCTCTGATATGGTAGAGAAGTTCCTGGAAGTCTTCATGGATGACTTCTCAGTATATGGAGACTCATTCAGCTCCTGTCTTAATCATCTAGCACTTGTCCTGAAAAGGTGCCAAGAGACTAACCTGGTCTTAAACTGGGAGAAATGTCACTTTATGGTGACTGAAGGAATTGTCTTTGGGCACAAAATTTCAGGCAAGGGAATAGAGGTGGATCAAGCAAAGATAGAAGTAATTGAAAAATTACCACCACCTACCAATGTTAAGGCAATCAGAAGCTTTCTAGGGCATACAGGATTTTACAGAAGGTTCATAAAGGACTTTTCAAAAATTGCAAAACCTCTAAGCAACCTGCTAGCTACTGACACACCATTTGTGTTTGACACAGAGTGTCTGCAGGTGTTTGAGACCCTGAAAGCCAAGCTGGTCACAGCACCAGTCATCTCTGCACCAGATTGGACATTACCATTCGAACTAATGTGTGATGTCAGTGACCATGCCATTGGTGCAGTGTTGGGACAGAGGCACAACAAGCTTCTGCACGTCATTTATTATGCTAGCCGTGTTCTAAATGATGCATAGAAGAATTACACAACCACAGAAAAAGAGTTACTTGCAGTGGTTTATGCCATTGACAAGTTTAGGTCCTACTTAGTAGGGTCAAAAGTGATTGTGTACACTGACCATGCAGCTCTTAAATACTTACTCACAAAGCAGGATTCAAAACCCAGGCTCATACGGTGGTGTTACTTCTGCAAGAGTTTGATATAGAAATAAGAGACAGGAAAGGGACAGAGAACCAGGTAGCTGATCATCTGTCCCGGATAGAACTAGTAGCTGGGGCGTCCCTCCCCTCTACTGAGATCTCTGAGACCTTTCCAGATGAGCAACTCTTTGCCATTCAGGAAGCTCCATGGTTTGCAGACATTGCAAACTATAAAGCAGTGAGGTTCATACCCCAGGAGTACAGCAGGGTGCAAAGAAAAAAATTAATTTCAGATGCCAAGTACTACCTATGGGATGAGCCATATCTCTTTAAGAGATGTGCAGACGGAATGATCCGCAGATGTGTACCTAGAGAGGAAGCACAAAGAATCCTATGGCATTGTCATGGATCGCAGTATGGGGGACATTTCGGAAGTGAGCGTACAGCCACTAAGGTCCTCCAATGTGGCTTCTACTGGCCTGCTCTCTATAGGGATGCCCGAGAGTTTGTGCGTAACTGCGACAGTTGCCAAAGAGTTGGTAACTTGCCTCATGGTTACGCCATGCCTCAACAAGGGATCTTAGAGATTGAGTTGTTTGATGTATGGGGTATTGACTTCAAGGGTCCCTTTCCACCATCATACTCAAACACTTATATTCTGTTGGCAGTAGACTATGTATCTAAATGGGTAGAAGCAATTGCCACTCCCAATAATGATACTAAGACCGTGCTGAAATTCCTCCAGAAACACATCTTTAGCAGGTTTGGTGTTCCCAGAGTACTAATCAGTGATGGGGGCACTCATTTTTGCAATAAACAGCTGTACTCTGCTATGGTCCGATAAGGAATTAGCCACAAAGTAGCAACTCCGTATCATCCACAGACGAATGGGCAAGTTGAGGTCTCTAATAGAGAGCTGAAAAGAATCCTGGAATGGACTGTAATTGCCCGTAGAAAGGATTGGACAAAGAGCTTGGATGATGCTCTATGGGCATACAGAACAGCATTCAAGACTCCTATAGGAACCTCTCCATACCAACTTGTGTATGGGAAGGCCTGTCATCTACCCGTGGAACTGGAACATAAAGCCTACTGGGCAACCAGATTCCTAAACATGGATTCTACGTTAGCTGGTGAAAAAAGATTGCTCCAGCTAAATGAGCTAGAGGAGTTCAGACTCAGTGCCTTTAAAAATGCAAAAATTTATAAGGAAAAGGCAAAGAAGTGGCATGACAAGAAGTTGTCATCCAGAGTCTTTGAGCCAGGACAAAAAGTTCTGCTATTCAACTCTAGGCTCAGACTATTCCCAGGAAAACTTAAATCCCGGAGGAGGGATCCGTATGTGATTACAGAAGTGTCACCATATGGATATATTGAGCTTCAAGATATTGATTCTGATAAAAAGTTCATTGTTAATGGACAGAGGATCAAATATTATCTTGAAAGTAAGAATGCTCAAAACTGAGGCTTGAATGAAGCTCAATAAAGGTCCAGCTAAAGACAGTAAAGAAGCGCTTGCTGGGAGGCAACCCAGCCATTAGCAGGTTATTTATTTTACTTAATAGCATATTGACATACATTCTCCAAGGTTGATCATCAAAATTGAAGGAATTCACAGAGTTACAGAAGGATTCAGTGCAAAAAGCAGAGAAAAGGAGCTTGCTGGCGAGAAAATGCCAGTAAGGGGAACTCTGGACATTAAACGCCAGAATGGATACCATTCTGGGCGTTTAACGCCAGTGAAGGTACCATTTTGGGCGTTAAACGACAGAATGGGTACCATTCTGGGCGTTTAACGCCAGAATTGCAGCATCATGGGCGTTCAACAAAACGCCCAGTGATAAAGGGGTTTCTGGCATTTAACGCCAGCCAGGGTACCTGGCTGGGAGTTAAACACCCATAATGGCCACCAATTGGGCGTTAAACGCCAGAATGGATACCATTCTGGGCGTTTAACGCCAGAAAGGTAGGGGACAGAGATTTTGTTTTTCACTTCAAATTTTTTCAAACTTTCTTGTTTTGATCCATAATTTTCTGCATAAACACATTACAAACTTTCATCATTCACCTTCAAATTTCAAAAATTAAAATCATTCTTCAAATCTCTTTCAAATCCTTTCCAAATCTTCTTCAAAAGCTCAAATATCTTCTCAAATTCTTTTCATATCTTCTCAAATCTCCTTCAAAATTTTTGAAATCTCTCCCCCTCCCTTATAAATACACGTTCGGCCATCCCCCTCTCCCCACCATTCGAATTTGCTCTCCTCCTCTCTCTCCTCTTTCTTTTCTTTTGCTTGAGGGCAAGCAAACCTCTAAGTTTGGTGTGCTTTTCTGTGATCACTAAGCCAAGATTCATCAAGATCATGGCTCCTAAGGGAAAACAAACCAATTCAAAAGGCAAGAAAGAGAATAATCTAAAGAATCTTTGGAATCAAGAGAAGTTCTTAACCAAGGAACATGCAGACTATTACCACAAAATAATGGGTCTGAGGTCAGTGATCCCGGAAGTCAGATTCGATCTGAAAGAAGATGAATACCCGGAGATCCAAGAGCAAATTCGAAATAGAGGATGGAAAGTTCTAACCAACCCTGAGACAAAGGTTGGAAGAAACATGGTTCAGGAATTCTACTCAAATCTGTGGCTGACAGATAAGCAAAGAATGACTGGAACTGCTTTTCATACCTACAGAACCATGGTCAGAGGGAGAATTATTTACTTTCATCTGGACAAAATAAGAGAGGTCTTCAAGTTACCTCAACTACAAGATGATCCTAAATCCTTTAATAGGAGAATGGTGAGAGTAGATAAGGGGTTGGATCAAGTCCTAGAGGACATATGCTTCCCTGGAACTAAGTGGACAACCAATTCAAAAGGTGTCCCAAACCAACTCAAGAGGGGATACCTCAAACCAATTGCAAGAGGTTGGCTAGACTTTATTGGGCGTTCTATATTGCCCACTAGCAACCGTTCTGAGGTCACGGTCAAGAGAGTAGTGATGATTCATTGCATTATGCTGGGAAAAGAAGTGGAGATTCATCATCTGATTGCTTGTGAGATTTACACAATTGCAAACAAAAACTCCACTAAAGCCAAACTGGCTTACCCAAGCTTAATCTCTTTGCTATGTAAAGATGCTGGGGTGAGGATGGGAGTAGATGAATTCATCCCAGTTGAACATCCAATCACCAAGAAGTCAATGGAAGGACAAATGCAAGATAACTCTATCAAAAAGAGGGCGCAGGAATTCCTCCCTGAACTTCCTGAAATTGACTACTGGGCCAGCCTAGAAGCATCTGTTGCCAAGCTGCAAGAAGCTATGGAACAAATTAAGGAAGAACAGCAGAATCAAAACTGCATGCTCTGCAAATTGCTGAAGGAACAAGAGAAGTAGGGGCGTGAGCTACAGGAGCTGAAGCGCCAGAAGCTCTCCCTTGAAGGGTCAAATACCCCACAAGTTGAGGGAGCATCCACTTCTCAAAATCAAGGTTGTTGAGTCCTAACTCTGTGATAACCTCTATCATTAGGAATCTATTTTAGAGTCATTTAAATTTTTTTTTCTATTACTATTAGTCTTATCTTATATGTATTTTTGAGTCTTGTTCTTAATCCATGATTAATAAAATTTAAGGTTCATGTCTTAAAGCTTTGAATGTCCTATGAATCCATCACCTCTCTTAAATGAAAAATGCTTTAATCACAAAAGAACAAGAAGTACAGGATTTCGAATTCATCTCCAAAACTAGTTGAATTAGTTTGATGTGGTGACAATACTTTTTGTTTTCTGAATGAATGTTTGAAGAGTGCATATGTCTTTTGAATTTGTTGATTAAAGAATGTTAAACTTGTTGGCTCTTGAAAGAATGATGAAAAAGGAGAAATATTATTGAGGATCTAAAAAATCATCAAATTGGTTCTTGAAGCAAGAAAAAGCAGTGAATTCAAAAAAAAAAAAGAGAAAAAAAAAAGAGAGAGAGCAAGCAGAAAAAGCCAATAGCCCTTTAAACAAAAAAGCAAGGGTAAAATTAAAAAGTGATCCAAGGCAAAAAGAGTGTGCTTAAGAACCCTGTACACCTCTAATTGGGGACTCTAGTAAAGCTAAGTCACAATCTGAAAAGGTTTACCCAGTTATGTGTCTGTGGCATGTATGTATCCGGTGGTAATACTGGAAGACAGAGTGCTTTGGGCTACAGCCAAGACTCATAAAGTAGCTGTGTTCAAGAATCATCATACTTAACTAGGAGAATCAATAATACTATCTGAATTCTGAGTTCTTATAGATGCCAATCATTCTAAACTTCAAAGGATAAAGTGAGATGCCAAAACTGTTCAGAGGTAAAAAGCTACTAGTCCCGCTCATCTAATTAGAGCTAAGTTTCATTGATATTTTGGAGTCTACAGTATGTTCTCTTCTTTTTATCCTATTTGATTTTCAGTTGCTTGGGGACAAGCAATAATTTAAGTTTGGTGTTGTGATGAGCAGATAATTTATACGCTTTTTGGCACTGTTTTTAGTGTGTTTTTAGTACGTTTTAGTTAGTTTTTAGTATATTTTTATTAGTTTTTATTCAAAATTCACTTTTCTGGGCTTTACTATGAGTTTGTGTGTTTTTCTGTGATTTCAGGTAATTTCTGGCTGAAATTGAGGGACCTGAGCAAAAATCTAATTCAGAGGCTGAAAAAGGACTGCAGATGCTATTGGATTCTGACCTCCATGTACTCGAAGTGGATTTTCTAGAGCAACAGAGGCCCAATTGGCGCGCTCTTAATTGCGTTGAAAAGTAGACATCCTGGGCTTTCCAGCAATGTATAATAGTCTATACTTTGTCTGAGATTTGATGGCTCAAACGGGCGTTGCAAATCAGCTTCAGAATTCTCGGCGTTTAACGCTGGAACTGGCACAAAAGTTGGAGTTAAACGCCCAAACTAGCACAAAAGCTGGCGTTTAACTCCAGAAAAAGTCTCTACACATGAAAGCTTCAATGCTCAGCCCAAGCACACACCAAGTGGACCCCGGAAGTGGATTTTTACGTCATTTACTCATTTCTGTATATCCTAGGTTACTAGTTCACTCTAAATAGGATCTTTTGACATTGTATCTGTACCTCATGACACTTTACACGTTTCATATTGTACCTTCTACGGCATGAGTCTCTAAACCCCATGGTTGGGGATGAGGAGCTCTGCTGTGTCTTGATGGATTAATGCAATTAATACTGTTTTTCATTCAAACACGCTTGTTTCCATTCTAAGATATCACTTGCTCTTCAACTTGATGAATGTGATGATCCGTGACACTCATCATCATTCTCACCTATGAACGTGTGCCTGACAACCACCTCCGTTCTACTTTAGATTGAGTGGATATCTCTTGGATTCTTTAGCCAGAATCTTCGTGGTATAAGCTAGAATATATTGGCGGCCATTCTTGAGGATCCGGAAGGTCTAAACCTTGTCTGTGGTATTCTGAGTAGGATTCAGGGATTGAATGACTGTGATGAGCTTCAAACTTACGATTGTGGGGCGTTAGTGACAGACGCAAAAGAATCACTGGATTCTATTCCGACATGATTGAGAACCGACAGATGAATAGCCGTGCTGTGACAGAGCGCGTTGAATATTTTCACTGAGAGGATGGGAGGTAGCCATTGACAACGGTGAAACCCTACATACAGCTTGCCATGGAAGGAGCCTTGCGTGTATGAAGAAGAAGACAGTAGGAAAGCAGAGATTCAGAAGATAGAGCATCTCCAAAACCTCAACCTATTCTCCATTACTGCAAAACAAGTATTTATTTCATGTTCTTCTACTTTTCACAATTAAACCTGAGAATTATTGATATCCTGACTAAGAGTTACAAGATAACCATAGCTTGCTTCAAGCCGACAATCTCCGTGGGATCGACCCTTACTCACGTAAGGTATTACTTGGACGACCCAGTGCACTTGCTGGTTAGTTGTGCGGAATTGCAAAAGTGTGATTGCAATTTCGTGCACCAAAGGTTCTTTCCTCTCTCTTAGGATTTAGGATTAGGATTTCTATTAGGATTAGGATTGTTTCTTCATACCAGGTTCAATAATTTATGTTTCTCTTATATTTTTGTTTATTCTAAAACTTTTATTTGTATTTGATTTATGTTGCCCAATTGGCTTATGAACTTTTCCATGTTAGAATTGACATCTCCATGCAATTTGAGGTATTCCAGATGTTTATGATTTTAATTTAGTTTTCTATATTCTTGGCTCTGGTTGATTAATTGGTAAATCTTGAGTTGTCAAACTCATTGTCGACTGAAAATTAGAATTCTTCAAGAATTAACTCGAGTTTTAATAACTCTAGCCTTTTTCAAGGAAAGACTAAGACCTGAGAAACCAAACTTATTCCATCCACTTGACTTACCTTCATAGTTAGAGGTTAACTTAGTGGGAGAAAAATCCAATTCTCATCACAATTGATAAGGATAACTGGGATAGGACTTCCAGTTTTCATACCTTGCCAAGAGTTTTATTAGTTATTAATTTATTAATTCCCTGCAATCCCTTTCTCTTGTTCAAAACCTTTTCAAAACCCAAAAATACTATTTTCCATAACTAATAATAAAACACACCTCCCTGCAATTCCTTGAGAAGATGACCCGAGGTTTAAATACTTCGGTTATCAATTTATAAGGGGTTTGTTACTTGTGACAACCAAAACGTTTGTACGAAGGGATTTTCTGTTGGTTTAGAATCTATACTCACAACACGACTATATTTTTACAAAATTCTTTACTAGTAAAAATCCTAACGTCACATGGCTATATCACCAGATGTTCCGGGTCACAGAGCATGGCCAGCGCAACTTGGGAAGATGCGTCATCCTGATGGTTTCTTGGGCCTACCACCGTATTCCGTTAGTACGGCCTAATGGGTTTGATGCTCGTCGCTTTCCCCTCGGTAGCGGTTGTTTGTCCACTGCTATGGTTCGCTATTGTCGAGTGGCATCAGGTGGACCGGGTGGTACGTCAGTTCAGTGGCCAGCAGCACATTCTAACTAGGCCACTAAATATTGACTACATGCACAGGCTGGACGGGAGATTCGGTCGCAGCGAGTGGTTCCCGCAACTGCTTGGTGGCTGGCATGAGATGTGGGATGTTCGGGCCGACCATCGTCTTTCGATATATCATCATATTGACCTGCGGCCATCCCTCCCGTACATGACATGGTATCTGCAGTGGGCCCACACAGAGTTGTTTAGTTTGGGAGACCAGCATTTGGTGCCTACTGGGGTGGTGCCTGAGGACCTGCCCGTACATTATCCACTTGCTCCGGACCTGCATCAGCCAGAGGACGGTTGACAAGAGAATTATTGTACGGTTCGGAATCGTTCAAAATGAGAGTCAATTCGTTAGTATCATAGTCAGTACCAACAATGAATTCTCTTAATCAAATGTTTACAATTTCTAATTAACCGAGAGTAATTAAACCTCGGGTCGTTCTCCTTAGGAGTTGCAATAAAATGTACATTTATTGGCTGTGAGAGAGCATGGGGAATTGGAAAAGCAAGAAAAGCAAGAAATGTAAATATGCAAGGAAGTGACTTAACATGCAAGAAATCAAAAGAAAGCAATTAAAAGCAATGAAATTTGAAATTAAGTGCTAAAAGGGGCTCTTGATGAGAATTGGGGAATTTGGGATTCTTATCCTAGTTATAAACCACAAACATGGCAATTGTGTGGGATCAATCCAAATTAGTCAATCCTCCTTGAGAATTAGTCAAAAGGGCATGATTGATCTCAATCCATAAGTCCTAATCAACTCACTAATTACTTAGTGAAAGACTAGCGTCAATGGAAACCAAACCAATTAGTCATTCCTACACAATGCGGAATGGACATCTACAACTCAATTCCACCCAAACACCCAATTTCGCAACCAAGAGTGTGAAAACTAAAAATGCAAGGAATTAAAAGTCAAAGCGATAAAAGTCAAAAGCAATAAAATGCAAGGAAAGGAAACTTCAAATGCAAGAAAACATCTTGGCATGTAATTGAGAGCTAAGGTTACCTATCCTAGCCATTGACCACAAACACATGATGATTATGAAGAGTTAATCCTACTTAGTCAACCTTACATCGAAGATAAGTCAAATAGGCATAGTTAATTCCAATCCCTAAGTCCTATGTCAACACTAATGGGTCACATAGAGTCAAAGGAGATCAAATCAACTAACTACTCTAATGTATCAAACAAGAATGGACATCAAAGACTCAAGGATCACCAAAGTCAACAATTTCAAGCCAAGAGTGGAGAAAAATTAAGTAAAGACTAAGCCAAGCATTTTATCAAACACTTGGTGTGCATGAGAATAAAATAATATTAAAATATAATAAAATAAATTCTAAAGCTACCAAAGCAAATAACAATAACAACTAAAGAAAGCAATAAATGAACATAAAATATAAATTGCATTAAATGTAAATTAAAATAACAAAGTGTCATAAACATAAAGGAACAAAAGAAATGAAATAACAAAATAGAAGGAAAGAACAAAGATGCAATAATAATAAATGACAAGGAAAAGTAAATGAAAACAAGAATTAAAAGTAGAAATTACAAGAAATTAAACTAAGGAACCCTAATTCTAGAGAGAGGGGGGAGCTTCTCTCTCTAGAAATTAAGAGAAAAAATAATAAAAGCTAAACCTAATTGCCCCCCTTCATTCCTCTTCACTTTGGCCTTAAATAGCTTCAGAAAATGAGTTGGACTGTGTTTCGGAGGCCCAGAATTCGCCCCAGCGATTTGCATTAATGACCCCATGCATATGCAGTCGTGTGTATGCATGACTTATGGTGCGTACGCACGACTTACGGTGCATACGCACAGTTGTGCAAAAATCCCATCGTGTGTACGCACGACATTTGGTGCGTACGCATCTTTGCAGCAGCTTCCAAACTCCATTTTCTTCATGATTTCTCCCTTTTGCATGCTTTTCTCTTCACTTCTTCTGTCCCATACTTGCCTTGAAAACCTTAAATCAGTTAACAAATACATCAAGGCACCAAATAGGATTAAAGTGAATAAAATTGACTAAAATTTAGCACAGAAGAGTATGTTTTCACTTTTAAGCACAATTTAGGAAGAAATCTCAAAAGCATTCTATTTAGATGAAGAAATGTGGGTTTGTGTGATGAAATCCACTCAAATCGAACCAAAATATATCGTAAAATATGGACTCATCAACGGTCACCTGCCAGAGCTCAGGCCAGCTGCCGGAGGCGGGAGAGGTAGGGGGCGGGGCCGAGGGAAGGGGAGAGGCAGACGTGGGGGAGGTCGTGGGAGGCAGGATCCTGAGGAGTTACCCCACCAGAAAGACCCTATTAGCCCGCCAGGTCACCCTGCTGATGATGCAGGCCAGACGGTGGGGTCATTGTCAGGGTCCGTGCCGGGCGACTACTTGTCACTAAGGTCGCCTGGGTCACATCATTCGGAGGCCGGTACTAGTCACCAGGGGATGCCGCCAGACGCGAGTGTTGGGTTCGACATCAGCACAGACTTTCAGATACCCTTCAGCCCGTCGGAGCTCGGCACACAGCCCGACTACCAGCCCATTTTATCCACTCGGGATTTGCTTGATGTCACGATGATGGTGCCAGAGTGGATGACTGGCTCCCTACAGGGAGGTGAGAGCTCATTCGGAGACGTGTTGACGATGCCACAGGACACCCAGCCATTCTCACTGATGCACACGACCCCACCTCAGTCTACATACTTGCCACGCCACCTGGATACTGATAAGTCTAGCGGGTCATCCTCCACTGCGGATTATACGACTTTGCGGGATCGGATGAGTACTCCAGCTCCTGGCCCGGTCCCTCCACTTGGTCGTGGCCAGCGAGATGTCAGACCACCTCCCTGTGGCACCGGTGGGTGTCTCGATCCTAGACCCCATGGACGACATGTTGTCCCGCTTGGTGGGAGGCGCGGGCGGGGTTAATGGGCCGTAGTTCTTTATGGTTGTTGTAGGTTATTAATGTACAAAATGTATATGTTTGCTCCACAACGTTTATAAATATGTTACTTATAATGAGAACAGTTCTTATACAACTTTTGTAATGACTTACAACCATTATTACGTTATAATTCGCGCCATATAACTTTGTAGTTCATGCATACATTACTTATTTTAAAAAACTACGACTACCGTTGACTAGAAGATGCACCTCCATCACCAAGAGCTGTGCAAGTCCTCCGCGTGTGTCTGTTTTGGCGACACAATCCACACCGCTTCTCCCCATTATGCTCAACATCATCCATGTTGTTACGAATCCTTGAGCTCACGGGCTGACCTCTCTTCGCTCTCATCATCCGAGGGTTGGGATGGATTTGAGGTCCATCATACGATGGCCAGTCATCCCGACCATGCCTCCTTTGTCTCGCCCTTAATGACTGCGAATGCAATGGGCGAAATGTTTGCATTGCCGTCTTGCGCTATGGCCGTCAACAAAGTGCCACCGTATTTACCATATAGGTGGGTGCCATCAATAGAGATAAGTGATTTGCAATGCTTGAAGGCCTCAACACACGGTAGAAACGTCTAAAAGATCCGATGAAACATCACAGTGTCTGTGGAGGCAGGCCACGCTGTGTCACTAACTGCACCCAAGTACCTAAATTGGACATACATTAGTCGGCTTTTTATACACGGCTAAATTAATGGCAAACAAATAAACCACAAATAAATCTTACCTGACAAGTACATCTGCATAGTGAATAACCAACGAGGAAGCTCTTTGTATGACTCTTCACAATCACCATATATTCTAGCTATGACTCTCTGTTTTGCAAGCCAAACTTTTTTGTACGACGCCTTGTAACCAAAGTGATTCTCCACACCTCCTTGTAGAACCCTGATGCTGATTGTTGGATCGGCCTTGACCTTTGTGAAAATGTTTTGTGCAATGACCTTTGAATCCAACCTATGATGATCTTGCCCCCATCGAAGTCTGGATGCAAGTATGAGGACCAGTGTATCTCCTAACTTCCCATCTTTCTTGCTTTTGGCGATATGATATAAGTATTTTCCAATTACACCCAGGTCCGAACTGGATACATCTTGCATTGTACCTCCAATGGTCACTCTCTACTATTTTGTACTCCACAGCCCTCCTGATGCTGTAATGCTTAACTGCCAACATGACTTCTTTCTTGCTCCCAAATTGTTGTCCAACCTCAAACTCGTTGCTTGGGTCTTCTTCAGAACATCCATGGGTAAACGACCAATCCGATGTCATTGCATCTAGATTCAACCTAGTGAAATGATCCGGTCGGTCATATGGTTAAGAGATGGCAGGCTGTGTCAGAGCAATTTGTGTGTCACCGTAGTAGTTCATCTACTCTTCCTCGTCACCATCATCAGGGATTTCGGGTGGTTCTTCGTCAACATCCTCTCCATCATCGTGGTTGACTTTGTACTGCTCCATCATCGGATCTCCGATACCAAAACCGTCATGACTTTCAAGACCGTCATCAACCGAGTCAACGTTACCAACTTCAACATTAGACCCCTCTTGAATACCCTCAGGTGGCATATTCAAATCCACCATCGTCCTTCTGATAGTTCGTCTAATAACGCCATCCATTGGACTATCATTGATAGTATCTGCAGATGATCCTCATCCACCAAGATCAACAAGAAACGCGTATAACTCCAACAGATGAATATTAGTCCATCTGTTGTGCCATGACCTTATAAGCCGTACGTCCTCGTCGTCGCGCAACTGATACATAATTCAAAACAACAGAAATATCGATCACAACGACGGTCTAATAAATATACTTGTAACAGAGCCAAAGAAAACACAACTATAATATATACCTTTTATAAAACAAATTTTCATCTAACTCGGTAGGATATCTGTAGTAAATTTTTTCACCCTTTTAGATTCCTGCTGTCCGAGGACATGCAATATCAAATTCTTCAATGCTGTTAAACTGTTGACTTCCACTGTCATATATGTAATTATCGGCTGGTCCGATCTAAAGACAATCGAACCTTCTTCATCATATACTACTTCACCATCGTAGTGAATGCATAACAATTGATTTCCTTACATCGTACCAATAACAATAACAGTGAGAAAAAAGAAAGTAATTAGAGAGGTTGTGACTGCTTGAGCTCCAATGGGCTTGCTTTTATTGCCGAACTCATCATAGAGTTCGCTTAGAGTTCGCGGGGGGTGCGACAAACTCTATATAAATTATGGAGTTCGCCGGGGGGGCGGCAAACTTGCTGTTAATTCAAAAAAAAAATCGTATTTACGAAAATAAAGTTAGAAAATTATTTTGGAGGAAATAAATAATTTTTTTATTTTATAAACGAAAAAAATCTAGGAGGAAGAAGAAGAACGTGGGATACAAAGAGGAATGTGATTAAAAAAATTGTATTTACGAAAATAAAGTTAGAAAATTGTTTTGGAGGAAATAATTAATTTTTTATTTTATAAACGAAAAAAATCCAGGAGGAAGAAGAAGAACGCGGGATACAAAGAAGAATATAATTTTCACGCGCGCGTTATGTAAATGGATTTTGTTGGGTTAGAGTTAATTTGTTTGACTTATATGCCAAAAAAAATCAATATATATAGCAATACTCATATATATATACCCTCTTAATTTTAAAGAATAAATGACCTCTTATGACATGTTATATTATTATTGGATAAAATAAATTTTTATTATAATTAATTTTAATTTTTATTTAACTTAAATTTTGATAGCCTAATTAATTAATTATGATATAATTTTTTTTGTAATTTATAAAAATAATTAGAGAAATCGTATTTTTTTAAATCACATATCTATTAATTATTTAAAAAAATAAAATAAAACAAATAAGAGAACCAACAAAATTCATAATTTTCTTTCTTGATAATTCTCTCTCTTTCTTCATTTTTTTTAAAACAAATCATTTATCTTAAAGAATCTCTACTATTATTTTAGCTATCTTTTCTTTTTTTGTTTTCTTTTTTTTTTTTTTGTCGACAGTTTATATGTTACACAAAAGAACGTTATAAAATCTCATGTTACTGCCACTGAAAATATGAAATTTTCATTTACACGAAGATTATAACATTATTTTTTATTTTTTTTTACTGAACCATTGACATTCATATCATTATATAACACTACTATTTATTTGATCTTTTTTAATTCAAATGCATAATTTTTCTTTTATTATTGCGATAATATAAAGTTTTACCATGTTATGATCTATATATTGATTTCTATTTGATTTATGTGTTTTAGCATGTTATTCTTCAAATGCTAAAAGACTATTATACTATGATTGATTAGTTAGGTTGTTAAAATTTAAGTTAAATAAAAAGTTAAAATTAATTATAATAAACTAATCCATTTTATCCAATAATAATGTGACATATCACAAGAGTAACTCATCTTTTAAAATTCAAAAAGTTGGATAAATTTATCATTTTTTTTCATATTAGTTTCATGAATGTAAAATACATGTAAATAGACCAATTTGGATACTGTATTCCATATATTCTTTTATATATTAACTAAACTTTGATGTAATACTCAATTATTGAATTTTATGATGTTTTCTAAAATTTTGGGAGCGGAACAATATGTTCTCGTGTATTGACAACATATCTTTTTGCGTGTTGTATATTTAAGAGTAAAGTACCAACTCGATCTCTATCCATTTGTCCTAATGACAATGCGATTCTTGACAAAAAAAAATATCCACTTTGATCCTAAACAATGTGCTTCGTTTATCAATACAGTTTTTTTGTCACTTTCACCGTTAAAAAGGACAAAACTTGCTAACGTGTCTCGTTAAGTTGTTTAGGTGGAAGGTTAAAGTGGTGAGGTGGAGGTTAGAGACCCACATGGCTTGTTAAAAAGATAGGGACCTATTTGTCTTCTTTTATGTGAGCACAAACGACGTCATTTTGCTCCTCCAGAAGACTCTTATTGAACGAGTCTGGTCATCTCTCTCACTTTTTCTCATGTTTGGAACCCTAAGCCGCATGAGCAATAGCAAAGAACATGGAAGTGGACGAGATGGAGTGAACAATGAAGAGTACTATTATTCAATCATTTTTTATGGAGACTGTTAGATCAGCCTACTCAAAATGCATCAAAATAGTTAATAATAAAAATGGTTAAGTACTGTTTTTATCCCTAAAGTTTGGGGTGAAAATCAAATTCGTCCCCAACCTTTTTTTATTATTAAAATCATCCTCAACGTTACAAAACGTTATAAAATCGTCCTTTTTTATTTTATTTTACCAAATTACCCTTATCAATTAATAAAAAATAATCTTGGTGGCCCTTATCCAGCGCTTGATCACTACCGCTTTTCTTTTAACCAATTACTACCGCTTACTTATAACACACCCTCGAATCATGGAGTCGCCGGAAACATTACCGTTTGAGACAGCGGAGAAGATCATCCTCCGGTGGGACTCGATTGCGTTGGAGGAAGCAAGGGAGAAGATGATCTTCGACGGTGACCGCCAAGAGGTGGATCGTTACCTCCAAGCCGTGGATGAAATCCAACGGTCCATGTCCTCCGCCTCTATCTCCGACGACCCAAAGGTCAACTGTGCCCTCCAGATCGCCATGGCTCGCTTGGAGGACAAGTTGGTGCGGGAATTTATAACTCACAAACTAACCGGTAAGTGCATCGGGTCGTACCAAGTAATATCTCAGGTGAGTGAGGGTCGATCCCACGAGGATTGATGGATCAAGCAACAATGGTTGGTTAAACTACTTAGTTAGGAAAACAAAAAATAGTGTTTGAGTGTTCAAACAGCATTAAATAGTAAATTCAGAGTTTGAAGACAGCAGGTGAATAAGTTGGGAATAAAATATGGAGAAACAGTTAAGGCTTCAAAGTTATCTATTTTTCGGATTGACTTTTCTTATTAACTATTTTAATCATGTAAGATTTAATTCATAGCAAACTATATGTAACTAGACCCTAATTCCTTAGACCTTCCTAGTCTCCTCTAAAATTCATCCACTGCCAATTCCTTAGTCAATTAATTCCAATTAGAGGGTAAAGATCAAATTCCAGTTTATATGCCACAAAAATTCTAATTATCCAAAAATAAGAGGATTATATGTCACGTATTCCCTTTAATCCAAATAATTAAAATTTAGGAGAAATTATTTTCAAGCTGTTGTTCAAGTAAAGAGCTTTTCCAAGTTACACAAGAACTCAATTAGAACATGGGTCATACTTCCATTCCACCCAAATTCATAAAATAAAGAACGAAAATAATTCTTGAAATATAAATCAAAACATGAATTAAAATAGAAAATAATAGTATCAATCCATACAATAGACAGAACTCCTAACCTTAACAGTGGAGGTTTAGTTGCTCATGGTTCAGAGAAGAAAATAAGGATTCTGGTAAACTGTAGAGTACGGAATGTTAATTGGTATAGAATCCTAATATCTTTTATATCTCATCCTAATTAATTTAAAATCTAATATCTAAACCAATATATTTTCCTATAATATTTAAATTTAAATCAGAATTAATTATGGCAATCAGCAAGTCTTCAAGTGATGGATGGAGACCACTTGCTTCGTAGGACCCACGCCTAACTTGGGAAGTAACAGGAAGTGTTCACTTGAGTCCTCCATTCTGCAGCCTCTAATCTGTGTTTCCTGGCCTAAAAATTGGGTCAAAAACAGCCCAAAAATTGCACCCAGCATTTTTCTGCATTTTCTGTACGTGGCGCTGATGAGCGGATAATTTGTATGCTTTTTGGCATTGTTTTTAGTATGTTTTTAGTATGATTTAGTTAGTTTTTAGTATATTTTTATTAGTTTTTAATTAAAATTCACTTTTCTGGACTTTACTATGAGTTTGTGTGTTTTTCTGTGATTTCAGGTATTTTCTGGCTGAAATTGAAGGTTCTGAGCAAAAATCTGATTCAGAGACTGAAAAGGACTGCAGATGATGTTGGATTCTGACCTCCCTGCACTCGAAGTGGATTTTCTGGAGCTACAGAAACCCAATTGGCGCGCTCTCAACGGCGTTGGAAAGTAGACATCCTGGGCTTTCCAGCAATATATGATAGTCCATACTTTGCCCAAGATTTGATGTCCCAAATCGGCGTAGCAATTCGGCCTCAGAAATTCCAGCGTTAAACGCCGAAACTGGCATAAAACTTGGAGTTAAACGCCCAAACTGGCATGAAAGCTGGCGTTTAACTCCAGAAAAGGTCTCTACACGAAAATGCTTCATTGCTCAGCCCAAGCACACACCAAGTGGGCCCGGAAGTGGATTTTTCTGTCATTTATTCATTTCTGTAAACCTTAGGTTACTAGTTTACTATTAATAGGACCTTTGGACATTGTATCCGTACCTTATGACCTCATGACATTTTTACACGTTTCTTTGTGTACCTTCCACAGCATGAGTCTCTAAACCCCATGGTTGGGGGTGAGGAGCTCTGCTGTGTCTTGATGGATTAATGCAACTACTACTGTTTCTTATTCAATCATGCTTGCTTCCATTCTAAGATATCACTTGTTCTTAATCCGGATGAATGTGATGATCCGTGACAATCATCATCATTCTCAACTATGAACATGTGCCTGACAACCACCTCTGTTCAATCTTAGATTGAGTAGTTATCTCTTGGATTCT
The DNA here is from genome assembly GCF_014773155.1 of Arachis stenosperma. Lineage (NCBI taxonomy): Eukaryota > Viridiplantae > Streptophyta > Magnoliopsida > Fabales > Fabaceae > Arachis > Arachis stenosperma. The sequence continues at coordinate 12,268,441 of NC_080379.1, forward strand.
TTAATCGGAATCTTCGTGGTATAAGCTAGAACTGATGGCGGCATTCAAGAGAATCCGGAAGGTCTAAACCTTGTCTGTGGTATTCTGAGTAGGATTCAATGACTGAATGACTGTGACGTGCTTCAAACTCCTGAGGGCGGGGCGTTAGTGACAGACGCAAAAGAATCACTGGATTCTATTCCGGCCTGATTGAGAACCGACAGATGGATAGCCGTGCCGTGACAGGGTGCGTTGAACATTTCCAATGAGAGGATGGGAGGTAGCCACTGACAACGGTGAAACCCTACATACAGCTTGCCATGGAAGGAGCCTTGCGTGTTTGATGAAGAAGACAGTAGGAAAGCAGAGATTCAGAAGATGGAGCATCTCCAAACCCCAGCCTATTCTCCATTACTGCAAAACAAGTAACCATTTCATGTTCTTTTGCTTTTTACAATCAATCCTGATAATTTCTGACATCCTGACTAAGATTTACAAGATAACCATAGCTTGCTTCAAGCCGATAATCTCCGTGGGATCGACCCTTGCTCACGCAAGGTATTACTTGGACGACCCAGTGCACTTGCTGGTTAGTTGTGCGGGATTGCAAAAGTGTGATTGCAATTTCGTGCACCAAGTTTTTGGCGCCGTTGCCGGGGATTGTTCGAGTTTGGACAACTGACGGCTTATCTTGTTGCTTAGATTAGGACTGTTTATTTTTGTTGGTTTAGAGTCTTTTAGTTGAGTCTAGTTTCATATTCTAAGTTTGGTGTCAATTGCATGCGTTTATTTTTCTTTTAAAATTTTCGTTTTTTGCATGTTCTTAGTCCCTTTTTGATTCATAAAAATTCTAAGTTTGGTGTCCTCTTTGTGTTTTTCCTTTAAAATTTTCGAAAAAAGTAGTATTAGATTTTCTAAAATTTTAAGTTTGGTGTCTTTTTGTGTTTTTCTCTTTCCTCTTTTCAAAAATCAAATCTTTTTCATAAAAATTTTTCAATCATATCTTTTTAATTGCTATTTTTAAAATCTTTTTAATTAACTAATTGATTCAGTTCTCAATTTGCTTTGATCTTATTTTCTTTTTTTTTATTTTCAAATTTTGATTTTAATTTTCTTTTGTTTTATTTTATTTTTTTCGTTTTATTCAAAAAAAAAATAAACAAAATTTATCTCCTTGCAATTATTATCATTTCCCTTTTGTCCATAATGGACTTAAGTGGGATTAATCAGTCCAAGAGGACTCTGGGGTCATATGCTAACCCTATTACAGCTGCATATGGGAGTAGCATCTGTACACCTCCCATCAAAGCAAGCAGCTTTGAGCTAAATCCTCAACTCATTATCATAGTGCAGCAAAATTGCCAGTATTCCGGTCTTCCACAGGAAGAACCTACTGAGTTTCTGGCACAGTTTTTACAAATTGCTGACACAGTGCATGATAAAGAGGTAGATCAGGATGTCTACAGACTATTACTGTTTCCATTTGCTGTAAAAGATCAAGCTAAAAGGTGGTTAAATAACCAACCTACAGCAAGCATAAAGACATGGAAACAGTTGTCAGAAAAATTCCTGAATCATTTTTACCCTCCAAAAAGGATGACACAGCTAAAGCTGGACATCCAAGGCTTTAAACAAGAGGATAATGAATCCCTTTATGATGCCTGGGAGAGGTATAGAGGTATGCTAAGAAAATGTCCCTCTGAAATGTTTTCAGAATGGGTACAGTTAGACATTTTCTACTATGGGCTCACAGAAAAAGCTCAGATGTCTTTAGACCACTCAGCTGGTGGATCTATACACATGAGGAAGACAATTGAAGAAGCTCAAGAGCTTATAGACACTGTTGCTAGAAACCAATACTTATATCCTAGCAATGAGTTCGTTCCAAATGAGGAAGTCATGACAGTAGTCACTGACCCTAATCCTCAAGAACAGATAATTGAGCTTAATCAACAATTACTCCTGATGACAGAACAGTTAGCAGAATTTAAAGAGATGCTCTATGAAACTAAAGTTGCTAACAAGAGCATAGAACTGCAGTTGAATCAAGCAAAACAGCAAATATCTAAACAGATAACAGAAGAGTGTCAAGCAGTTCAACTAAGGAGTGGGAAGACACTGAATACCACTGCTCAAAAGAACAAAAAGCCAAACAAGGAACAATTGACAGAGGACAACCAACCCACTGTTCAAAATCCCTCTGAGGACAGTAAGAGCCCAGAGAAGAATGTTGTTGGCATTCAAACGCCAGAAAGGGAAGGAAAGTTGGCGTTAAACGCCCATTCCTTGCCCAGTTCTGGCGTTCAAACGCCAGAAAAGGAAGAGAAGTTGGCGTTTAACGCCCAAACTTCACCCATTCCTGGCGTTCAAACGCCAAGGGAAGATCAGACACCTGAGAGTGCTGACAGTAATCCCTCTAAAAAGGCTTCTTCAACCACTTCTGTAAGGAATAAACCTGCAGCATCTAAGGTTGAAGAATATCAAGCCAAGATGCCTTATCCTCAGAAACTCCGCAAAGCGGAACAGGATAAGCAGTTTGCCCGCTTTGCAGACTATCTAAGGACTCTTGAAATAAAGATTCCGTTTGCAGAAGCACTTGAGCAAATACCTTCTTATGCTAAGTTCATGAAAGAGATCTTAAGTCATAAGAAGGATTGGAGAGAAACTGAAAAAGTGTTTCTCACTGAAGAATGCAGTGCAGTCATTCTGAAAAGCTTACCAGAAAAGCTTCAAGATCCTGGAAGCTTTATGATACCATGCACATTAGAGGGCGCTTGCACCAAGACAGCCCTATGTGATCTTGGAGCAAGCATCAATCTAATACCTGCATCCACTATCAGAAAGCTTGGGTTGGCTGGAGAAGTCAAACCAACCAGAATACGCCTCCAACTTGCTGATGGCTCCATTAAACACCCATCAGGCATAATAGAGGACATGATTGTCAAGGTTGGGCCCTTTTCTTTTCCAACTGACTTTGTGGTGCTGGAAATGGAGGAGCACAAGAGTGCAACTCTCATTCTAGGAAGACCTTTCCTAGCAACTGGACGAACTCTCATTGATGTACAAAGAGGTGAAGTAACCCTCAGAGTCAATGAGGATGAGTTCAAGTTGAATGCTGTAAAAGCTATGCAGCATCCAGACACACCAGATGACTGCATGGGCGCTGACATTATTGACTCTCTGGTAGAAGAGATCAATATGGCTGAAAGCCTAGAATCAGAGCTTGAGGACATCTTTAAAGATGCTCAACCTGATCAAGAAGAACTAGAGGAAGCAAAGGAATTTTCGAAAATTCCTCAGGAGGAGGATAAACCTCCCAAACCTGAACTCAAACCTCTACCACCATCCCTGAAGTACGCATTTCTGGGAGAGGGTGACACTTTTCCAGTGATTATAAGCTCTGCTTTAAATCCACAGGAAGAGGAAGCACTGCTTCAAGTGCTAAGGACACACAAGACAGCTCTTGGGTGGTCCATAAGTGATCTTAAGGGCATTAGCCCAACTAGATGCATGCACAAGATCCTGTTGGAGGATAATGCCAAACCAGTGGTTCAACCACAGAGGAGGCTAAATCCAGCCATGAAGGAGGTGGTGCAGAAAGAGGTCACTAAATTACTAGAGGCTGGGATTATTTATCCTATTTCTGATAGCCCCTGGGTGAGCCCTGTCCAAGTTGTTCCCAAAAAGGGAGGCATGACAGTGGTTCATAATGAAAAAAATGAAATGGTTCCTACAAGGACAGTCACAGGGTGGCGCATGTGTATTGACTACAGAAGGCTCAATACAGCCACCAGAAAGGATCATTTTCCTTTACCATTCATAGACCAAATGCTAGAAAGACTAGCTGGTCATGATTACTACTGCTTTTTGGATGGCTATTCAGGCTACAACCAAATTGCAGTAGATCCTCAAGACCAAGAGAAGACAGCATTCACTTGCCCTTCTGGCGTGTTTGCCTACAAAAGGATGCCTTTTGGTCTGTGCAATGCACCTGCAACCTTTCAGAGGTGCATGCTCTCTATCTTCTCAGATATGGTAGAGAAATTTCTGGAAGTCTTCATGGATGACTTTTCAGTATATGGAGACTCATATAGCTCCTGTCTTAATCACCTAGCACTTGTCTTGAAAAGGTGCCAAGAGACTAACCTGGTTTTAAACTGGGAGAAATGTCACTTTATGGTGACTGAAGGAATTGTCCTTGGGCACAAAATTTCAAGCAGGGGAATAGAGGTGGATAAGGCAAAGGTAGAGGTAATTGAGAAATTACCACCACCTGCCAATGTTAAGGCAATCAGAAGCTTTCTGGGGCATGCAGGATTTTACAGAAGGTTCATAAAGGATTTTTCGAAAATTGCAAAATCTTTAAGTAACCTGCTAGCTGCTGACACACCATTTGTGTTTGACACACAGTGTCTGCAGGCATTTGAGACCCTGAAAGCTAAACTGGTCACAGCACCAGTCATCTCTGCACCAGATTGGGCATTACCATTTGAATTGATGTGTGATGCCAGTGATCATGCCATTGGTGCAGTGTTGGGACAGAGGCATAACAAACTTCTGCATGTCATTTACTATGCTAGCCGTGTTCTAAATGATGCACAGAAGAATTACACAACTACAGAAAAAGAATTACTTGCAGTAGTCTATGCCATTGACAAGTTTAGATGCTACCTAGTGGGATCAAAGGTGATTGTGTACACTGACCATGCTGCTCTTAAATATCTACTCACAAAGCAGGATTCAAAACCCAGACTTATAAGATGGGTGTTGCTTCTGCAAGAGTTTGATATAGAAATAAGAGACAGAAAAGGGACAGAGAACCAAGTAGCTGATCATCTGTCCCGAATAGAACCAGTAGCTGGGGCGTCCCTCCCTTCTACTAAGATCTCTGAGACTTTCCCAGATGAGCAACTCTTTGCCATTCAGGAAGCTCCATGGTTTGCAGATATTGCAAACTATAAAGCTGTGAGGTTCATACCCGAGGAGTACAGCAGAGTGCAAAGAAAGAAGTTAATTTCAGATGCCAAGTACTACCTCTGGGATGAACCATATCTCTTTAAGAGATGTGCTGACGGAGTGATCCGCAGATGTGTACCCAGAGAAGAAGCACGAAGGATCCTATGGCACTGCCATGGATCACAGTATGGAGGACATTTTGGAAGTGAGCGAACAGCCACTAAAGTTCTCCAGTGCGGCTTCTACTGGCCTACTCTCTATAAAGATTCCCGAGAGTTTGTGCGTAACTGTGACAGTTGCCAAAGAGCTGGTAACCTGCCTCACGGATATGCCATGCCTCAACAAGGGATATTAGAGATAGAATTGTTTGATGTATGGGGAATTGACTTCATGGGGCCATTCCCACCATCATACTCAAACACTTACATTCTGGTGGCGGTGGACTACGTATCTAAGTGGGTAGAAGCAATTGCTACACCCACTAATGATACCAAGACCGTGCTAAAATTTCTCCAGAAACACATCTTCAGCAGATTTGGTGTTCCCAGAGTACTAATCAGTGATGGGGGCTCTCATTTCTGCAACAAACAGCTATACTCTGCTATGGTTAGATATGGAATTAGCCATAAAGTGGCAACTGCGTATCATCCACAGACAAATGGGCAAGCTGAAGTCTCTAATAGAGAGCTAAAAAGAATCCTAGAACGGACTGTGATAGCCCGGAAAAAGGATTGGGCAAAGGGCTTGGATGATGCTCTGTGGGCATACAGAACAGCATTCAAGACTCCTATAGGAACCTCTCCATACCAACTGGTGTATGGGAAGGCCTGTCATTTGCCTGTGGAACAGGAACATAAAGCCTACTGGGCAACCAGATTCCTAAACATGGATGCACAGTTAGCTGGAGAAAAGAGATTACTTCAGCTAAATGAGCTAGAGGAGTTCAGACTCAATGCCTTTGAAAATGCAAAAATTTATAAGGAAAAGGCAAAGAAGTGGCATGACAAGAAATTGTCAACCAGAGTCTTTGAGCCAGGACAAAAGGTTCTGCTCTTCAACTCCAGGCTCAAATTGTTCCCAGGAAAACTCAAATCCCGGTGGAGGGGTCCGTATGTGATCACAGAAGTGTCACCATATGGATATGTTGAGCTTCAGGATACTGATTCTGACAAAAAGTTCATTGTTAATGGACAGAGAATCAAGCATTTTCTTGAAGGCAATTTTGAGCAGGAATGCTCAAAACTGAGACTTGAGTGATTCTCAGTGAAGGTCCAGCTAAAGACAGTAAAGAAGCGCTTACTGGGAGGCAACCCAGTCATTAGGAGGTCATATGATTTGTTCTTACAGAGGCAAGTATCAAAAATGAAGGAATTCACAGAGTTACAGAAGGATTCAGCTCAAAAAGCAGAGAAAATGAGCTTACTGGCGAAAAAACGCCAGTAAGGGACATTTTGGGCGTTAAACGCCAGAATGGATACCATTCTGGGCGTTTAACGCCAGGAATAGTGTCATTTTGGGCGTTAAACGCCAGAATGGGCACCATTCTGGGCGTTTAACGCCAGGTGTGCAGCATCCTGGGCGTTCAGAAAAACGCCCAGTAATAAAGACTTTCTGGCGTTTAACGCCAGCCAGGGCACCTGGCTGGGCGTTAAACGCCCAAAAGGGGCAACAAATGGGCGTTAAACGCCAGAATGGGTGCCATTCTGGGCGTTTAACGCCAGCAAGGTGGGGGGACCACAATTTTGTTTTCAAATCAAATTTTTTCAAACTTTCCTTTTCTTACCCATACTTTTCTACAAAATCATACTTCAATCATTCATCATTCACTTTCAAATCTTCAAAAATCAAAACCATTCTTCAAATTTATTTCAAATCAATTACAAACATTGTTCAAAAATTTCACCCTTTTCTCAATTTCTTTTCATATCTTCTCAAATCTCCTTTCAAATTTCTCTTTTTTTTTCGAAAACTCCCCTCCCCACCTTATAAATACACGTTTGTTCCCCCTCTTTCCACCACACCATTCGAATTTCCTCTTCCTCCCCCTCTCTTCTCTCTTTTCTTTTGCTTGAGGACAAGCAAACCTCTAAGTTTGGTGTGCTTTTTCGTGATCACTAAGCCAAGATTCATCAATATCATGGCTCCTAAGGGAAAACAAACCAATTTAAGAGGCAAGAAAGAGAATAATCCAAAGAATCTTTGGAATCAAGAGAAGTTCTTAACTAAAGAACATGAAAACCATTATCACAAAATAATGGGTCTGAGGTCAGTGATCCCGGAAGTTAAATTTGATCTGAAAGAAGATGAATATCCGGGGATCCAAGAGCAAATTCGAAACAGAGGATGGGAAGTTCTAACCAATCCTGAGACAAAGGTTGGAAGGAACATGGTTCAGGAATTCTACTCAAATCTGTGGCTGACAGATAAGCAGAGAATGACTGGAACCGCTTACCATACCTACAGAACCATGGTCGGAGGGAAAGTTATGTACTTTCATCTGGACAAAATAAGAGAAATCTTCAAGTTGCCCCAACTGCAAGATGATCCTGACTCCTTTAATAGGAGGATGGTGAGAGTAGATAAAGGGTTGGATCAAGTTCTAGAGGACATATGTCTCCCTGGGACTAAGTGGATAACCAATTCAAAGGGTGTCCCAAACCAACTCAAGAGGGGAGACCTCAAGCCAATTGCAAGAGGTTGGCTTGACTTCATTGGGCGTTCCATATTGCCCACTAGCAACCGTTCTGAGGTCACCATCAAGAGGGCAGTGATGATTCATTGCATTATGCTTGGAAAAGAAGTGGAGGTCCATCATGTGATTGCTTGTGAGATCTACACAATTGCAAATAAAAATTCCACTGAAGCCAAACTGGCTTACCCAAGCTTAATCTCCTTGCTCTGTAAAGAGGCTGGGGTGAAGATGGGAGTAGATGAATTCATACCCATTGAACACCCAATCACCAAGAAGTCAATGGAAGGACAAGTGCAAGACAACTCTATCAAAAAGAGGGCGCAGGAGTTCCTCCCTGAATTTCCTGAAATTGGCTACTGGGCCAGCCTGGAAGCATCTATTACCAAGTTGCAAGAGACTATGGAGCAACTTAAGGAAGAACAGTAGAATCAGAACTGCATGCTCTGCAAATTGCTGAAGGAACAAGAGAAGCAGGGGCGTGAAATCCAAGAGATGAAGCGCCAAAAGCTCTCCTCTCAAGCTGAGGGAGCATCCACTTCTCAAAATCAAGGTTGTTGAGTCCTAACTCTGTGAAAACCTCTATCATTAGGAGCCTATTTTTCGTTTTTGTTCTTGTTTTTCTATTTCTAGTCTCATCTTATATCTATATTTGAGTCTTGTTCTTAATTAATAAAATTTAAAGTTTATGCCTTAAAAGCTATGAATGTCCTATGAATCCATCACCTCTCTTAAATGAAAAATGCTTTAATCACAAAAGAACAAGAAGTACAGGATTTCGAAATTTATCTCTGAAACTAGTTGAATTAGTTTGATGTGGTGACAATACTTTTTGTTTTCTGAATGAATGCTTGAACAGTGCATATGTCTTTTGAATTTGTTGTTTTAAGAATGTTAAAACTGTTGGCTCTTGAAAGAATGAGGAGAAAGAGAACTGTTATTGAGGATCTGAAAAATCATCAAATTGATTCTTGAAGCAAGAAAAAGCAGTGAAAAAAAAATTTCAAAAAAAAAGAGAAGAAAAAGAAAGAAAAAGAAAGAAATAAAGTTGTGAACCAAGGCAAAAAGAGTGTGCTTAAGAACCCTGGACACCTCTAATTGGGGACTCTAGCAAAGCTGAGTCACAATCTAAAAAGGTTCACCCAATTATGTGTCTGTGGCATGTATGTATCCGGTGGTAATACTGGAAGACAGAGTGCTTTGGGCCACAGCCAAGACTCATACACTAGCTATGTTCAAGAATCATTATACTTAACTAGGAGAATCAATAACACTATCTGAGTTCTGAGTTCTCATAGATGCCAATCATTCTGAACTTCAAAGGATAGAGGGAGATGCCAAAACTGTTCGGAGGCAAAAAGCTACTAGTCCCGCTCATCTAATTGGAACTGTGTTTCTTTGATATTTTGGAGTCTATAGTATATTCTCTTCTTTTTATCCTATTTTGATTTTCAGTTGCTTGGGGACAAGCAACAATTTAAGTTTGGTGTTGTGATGAGCGGATAATTTGTATGCTTTTTGGCATTGTTTTTAGTATGTTTTTAGTATGATTTGGTTAGTTTTTAGTATATTTTTATTAGTTTTTAATTAAAATTCACTTTTCTGGACTTTACTATGAGTTTGTGTGTTTTTCTGTGATTTCAAGTATTTTCTGGCTGAAATTGAAGGTTCTGAGCAAAAATCTGATTCAGAGACTGAAAAGGACTGCAGATGCTGTTGGATTCTGACCTCCCTGCACTCGAAGTGGATTTTCTGGAGCTACAGAAACCCAATTGACGCGCTCTCAACGGCGTTGGAAAGTAGACATCCTGGGCTTTCCAGAAATATATGATAGTCTATACTTTGCCTAAGATTTGATGGCCCAAATCGGCGTAGCAATTCGGCCTCAGAAATTCCAGCGTTAAACGCCGGAACTGGCATAAAACTTGGAGTTAAACGCCCAAACTGGCATGAAAGCTGGCGTTTAACTCCAGAAAAGGTCTCTACACGAAAATGCTTCATTGCTCAGCCCAGGCACACACCAAGTGGGCCCGGAAGTGGATTTTTCTGTCATTTACTCATTTCTGTAAACCTTAGGTTACTAGTTTACTATTAATAGGACCTTTGGACATTGTATCCGTACCTTATGACCTCATGACATTTTTACACGTTTCTTTGTGTACCTTCCACAGCATGAGTCTCTAAACCCCATGGTTGGGGGTGAGGAGCTCTGCTGTGTCTTGATGGATTAATGCAATTACTACTGTTTCTTATTCAATCATGCTTGCTTCCATTCTAAGATATCACTTGTTCTTAATCCGGATGAATGTGATGATCCGTGACAATCATCATCATTCTCAACTATGAACATGTGCCTGACAACCACCTCTGTTCAATCTTAGATTGAGTAGTTATCTCTTGGATTCTTTAATCGGAATCTTCGTGGTATAAGCTAGAACTGATGGCGGCATTCAAGAGAATCCGGAAGGTCTAAACCTTGACTGTGGTATTCTGAGTAGGATTCAATGACTGAATGACTGTGACGTGCTTCAAACTCCTGAGGGCGGGGCGTTAGTGACAGACGCAAAAGAATCACTGGATTCTATTCCGGCCTGATTGAGAACCGACAGATGGATAGCCGTGCCGTGACAGGGTGCGTTGAACATTTCCAATGAGAGGATGGGAGGTAGCCACTGACAACGGTGAAACCCTACATACAGCTTGCCATGGAAGGAGCCTTGCGTGTTTGATGAAGAAGACAGTAGGAAAGCAGAGATTCAGAAGATGGAGCATCTCCAAACCCCAGCCTATTCTCCATTACTGAAAAACAAGTAACCATTTCATGTTCTTTTGCTTTTTACAATCAATCCTGATAATTTCTGACATCCTGACTAAGATTTACAAGATAACCATAGCTTGCTTCAAGCCGACAATCTCCGTGGGATCGACCCTTGCTCACGCAAGGTATTACTTGGACGACCCAGTGCACTTGCTGGTTAGTTGTGCGGGATTGCAAAAGTGTGATTGCAATTTCGTGCACCAGGCGCATGTCACGCGTACGCGTCGATGGTCTTCTTCGGGTGTCACGCGTACGCGTCAGGTACGCGTACATGTCGCCGTGTAAATCTTCAAATCATGCGTATGCGTCATCCACGCGCCCGCGTCACCATGGAAAGCTCCAAATCACGCGCACGCGTCAGGTACGCATGCGCGTCGCTCCTCGCTGTCATCCCATTTAAATTTTTCTGCTGCAAAAACCCCATCAATTCCAGCCGAATGCTACCTAAAATAAACAGAATTGTACAAGACTCAAAGTAACATCTATAATGGCTAAAAGACAATTAATTCTTGATTAAACTTAACAAATTGATTGCAACTTCACTAGGAAAAGACAAGAAAGATACTCATGCATTACAACACCAAACTTGAATTGTTGCTTGTCTTCAAGCAACCAAACTAATATAGGCTAAGGATGTGAATTTGCATGAGAATGAGCGTTTGATTAAGCTCAAGCCTATTCTTAAAATTGGATTTATTCATTGTAATTTTGAACAATTTTGGCATCTCACTCTCCTTTGAATCAGAGGAATGTCAGTGTCATTCGGAATTAGAATCCGGATCTTATTATGAATTCTCTGATCTTTAAACTTCAGTTTAATCCTTGAACACAGCATAATTTTCTTTAATTTATTTTTCTTTGGTGCTTTGCACCTTGAGCCTAGCCGTGACTTTAAATATTTTGTCTCAAGGGTTACTTGACACAGAAACACCACAAGCACTTAACTGGGAGACTCTCTTTAAGTTCTGATTTTTCTTTCAGTTACTCAAAGACAGTGGTGCTCAAAGCCTTTGGCATACTCTGTTAAATGCACTTGGTCTCGACTCTAAGTGTTCTGTCTCAAGGATTACTTAACACAATCACACCACAAGCATATGACTAGGGAAACAACTCTTTGAGCTTTTAATCATGTCTGACCTCCCTAGTCATTGATGCTCAGAGCCTTGGACCTTGCTTTTATAGTTTTTTTTCTTTTTTTTTTGCTGTTTCTTTTGCTTCAAGGATTAAATTTTTCTTTATTTCAGAGAAGTCATAATAATTCTCTAAATTCCTGTTCCTTATACATCAACATCCTTTGATTCAAATTCAAATATGTACTGTTCATGTCATGCATTCAAAATCACAAATAATACCACCACATTTAAGTAAATAGGACTACTCTTAAATATAAACTCAATTTCTCATGCAATACATCACTTCTCTTTTTTTATTTTTTTTTTTAGTTCAAGTTTAGTGAGCAATACATGAGGCATTTTTTTTACTAAAAGTACTAACGATCATGCAAGCAATCAAAGTAACAGAAAACAGAAGACAACAACATAAGAATGGAAGAGGAATAGAATGAAAAGAACTCAACCACCTCAGTTATGCTGGTGGTCATCTCATTCCTTCATGAAGAACTCTCATCTCCCTTTCGTGCTAGACAGAAAAGCCATAAGCGAAGCGTCAACACCAAACTTAAAAGTTTGCTTGTCCTCAAGCAAAGAAAAACTACAAACAGAGAGGGATATAAAAGCAATTAATATGGTGAAAGAAGGATAATAAGATAAAAGAGCAAGAGAGAATTAGGATTTGGGAGGGGGATGATTTGAAATCAGGCGCTGAGGTGGTTTAATTGGGCGTCGCATGCGACACGTATGTGTGAGGCACGCGTAGGCGTGGATCACACGAATTTCAAGCGATGCATACTCCAGCGCAGCTTTCGGCCTTCTTCGTCTCTTCTCTATTTTTTTTTTTTTTGAAATATTCAGTTCCTGCTTCAAAAATAGCTGCATGATCAGATAAAACTCAATAAGAATCAGATAAATAAGAAAGCTACTACTACGAAAATAACTAAGGATACGAAATTATCGGGTTGTCTCCCCACAAGCGCTTCTTTAACGTCAGTAGCTTGACGGTCAGTTCTGCTAATTCAGCAGATGAGTGGACCTCTGTCAATCAATCTCGCCTCCAAGATAGTGCTTCAATCTCTGGCCATTCACTGTAAATTTCCTGTCAGAATTCTCTTCCTGTATTTCCACATGACCATATGGTGAAGCTCTGGTAACCACAAACGATCCTGACCACCGGAATTTCAGCTTTCCTGGAAAGAATTTGAGCCTTGAATTATACAGAAGCACTTACTGTTCTGGCTCAAAGACTCTTATGGCAATCTTCTTGTCATGTAATAACTTGGTTCTCTCCTTATAGAGCTTGGCATTCTCATAGGCTGAGTATCTGAATTCATCAAGCTCATTTAACTGGAGCATTCGCTTAATTCCTACAGCTTCTGAATCAAGGTTCAGATACCTGATTGCCCAGTAAGCTTTATGCTCCAGCTCAACTGGCAAGTGACAGGCTTTGCCATAGACCGACTGATAAGGGGACATGCCAATGGGAGTCTTGTACACTGTTTGGTATGCCCAGAGAGCATCATCAAGCTTCCTAGACCAGTCCTTTCTTGAAACACTAACGATCTTCTCTAGAATCCTCTTAAGTTTCTTGTTGGAAACTTCAACCTGTCCACTTGTCTGAGGGTGATAGGGGGTTGCCACTTTAGGATGGACTCCATATCTCTGCAGAAGAGAGTCCAGCTGTCTGTTGTAGAAATGGCTTCCTCCATCACTAATGAGTGTCCTCGGGACACCAAACCGGCTAAAGATATATCTCTGAAGAAAGCTCATGACCACCTTGGCATCATTGGAGGATAAAGCCACAGCTTCTACCCACTTGGACACATAATCAACTGCCACTAGAATATAGTTGTTTGAATGTGAGGGTGGAAAGGGTCCCATAAAGTCAATACCCCACACATCAAATAACTCAACCTCAAGAATCCCCTGCTGTGGCATTTCATGGTTGGCAGGGAGATTCGTGGCTTTTTCACATCTGTCACAGTGCTTCACAAATGCTCTTGCGTCCCTGAAGAGAGTCGGTCAGTAGAATTCGCTCTGAAGGACCTTTGTAACTGTCCTTTCACCACCAAAGTGGCCTCTATAATCTGAACCATGACAGTGCCAGAGAATCTGCTATGTTTCTTCATCTAGGACACATCTCTGGATGATACCATCAGAACACCTCTTAAAAAGATATGGTTCCTCCCAAATGTAATACTTTTCATCCGTCAATAGCTTCTTTACTTGTTACCTGCTGTACTTCTTTGGAATGAAATTCATGGCTTTATAATTTACAATGTCTGCAAACCATGGAGCCTGCTGAATGAGAAACAACTGCTCGTCCAGAAATGTCTTAGTCACAGTTGTGGGTGGTTGTACTCCTACTTCAGGCTCAATTCTAGAGAGATGGTCAGCTACTTGATTTTCTAACTATTTTCTGTCTTTTATCTCAATATCAAAATCCTGAAGGAGCAACACTGGTGCACGAAATTGTGATCAATACTTTTCAAAACATAACCAATCCCTAGTAATGGCTCCAAAGACTTGGTGCTCAATACCATGGCATAAACACAACTTCGCACAACTAACCAGCAAGTGCACTGGGTCGTCCAAGTAATAAACCTTACGCGAGTAAGGGTCGATCCCACGGAGATTGGTGGTATAAAGCAAGCTATGGTCATCTTGTAAATCTCAGTCAGGCAGACTCAAATGGGTATAGTGATAAACGAATAAAGCATAAAGATAAAGATAGAGATACTTATGTATATCATTGGTGTAAGAGCTTCAGACAAGCGTATGAAGATGCCTTCCCTTCCGTCTCTCTGCTTTCCTACTGCCTTCATCCAATCCTTCTTACTCCTTTCCATGGCAAGCTCGTGTAGGGTTTCACTGTTGTCAGCAGCTACCTCCCATCCTCTCAGTGAAAATACGTCCCTGATGCTCTGTCACAGCATAGGCTAATCATCTGTCGGTTCTCGTTCAGGCCGGAATAATATCCATTGATACTTTTGCGTCTGTCACTAACGCCCTAGCCTGCTAGGAGTTTGAAGCACGTCACAGTCATTCAATCATTGAATCCTACTCAGAATACCACAGACAAGGTGAGACCTTCCGGATTCTCTTGAATGCCGCCATCAGTTCTCGCCTATACCACGAAGACTCTGATCTCACGGAATGGCTGGCTCGTTTGTCAGGCGAGCACTCGGTTGTCAGGCGATCAACCATGCATCGTGCAATCAGAAATCTAAGAGATATTCACTAAGCCTCGAATGCTTGTAGAACAAGAGTGGTTGTCAGTCACTTTGTTCATGGGTGAGAATGATGATGGGCGTCAATCATCACCTTCATCAAGTTGAAGAACAAGTGATATCTTGGACAAAGAACAAGCGGAATTGAATAGAAGAACAATAGTAATTGCATTAATACTCGAGGTACAGCAGAGCTCCACACCTTAATCTATGGTGTGTAGAAACTCCACCGTTGAAAATACATAAGCATAAGGTCTAGGCATGGCCGAATGGCCAGCCTCCCAATGATCTAAGATAGCATAAAACGAAGATATCTACCAAAGTCTTCTTGATACAATAGTAAAAGGTCCTACTTATAGATAACTAGTAGCCTAAGGTGTACAAAGATGAGTAAATGACATAAAAATCCACTTCCGGGCCCACTTGGTGTGTGCTTGGGCTGAGCAATGAAGCATTTTCGTGTAGAGACTCTTCTTGGAGTTAAACGCCAGCTTTAGTGCCAGTTTGGGCGTTTAACTCCCAATTAGGTGCCAGTTCCGGCGTTTAACGCTGGAATTTCTTGAGGTGACTTTGAACGCCAGTTTGGGCCATCAAATCTTGGGCAAAGTATGGACTATCATATATTGCTGGAAAGCCCAGGATGTCTACTTTCCAACGCCGTTGAGAGCGCGCCAATTGGGCTTCTGTAGCTCCAGAAAATCCACTTCGAGTGCAGGGAGGTCAGAATCCAACAGCATCTGCAGTCCTTTTGAGTCTCTGGATCAGATTTTTGCTCAGATCCCTCAATTTCAGCCAGAAAATACCTGAAATCACAGAAAAACACACAAACTCATAGTAAAGTCCAGAAAAGTGAATTTTAACTAAAAACTAATAAAAATATACTAATAACTCAACTAAAACTACCAAAAAGCGTACAAATTATCCGCTCATCACAACACCAAACTTAAATTGTTGCTTGTCCCCAAGCAACTGAAAATCAAATAAGATAAAAAGAAGAGAATATGCAATGAACTCCAAAAACATTTATGAAGATCAGTATTAATTAGATGAGCGGGGCTTTTAGCTTTTTGCCTCTGAATAGTTTTGGCATCTCACTTTATCCTTTGGAATTCAGAATGATTGGCTTCCTTAGGAACTCAGAATCCAGATAGTGTTATTGATTCTCCTAGTTAAGTATGATGATTCTTGAACACAGCTACTTTATGAGTCTTGGCCGTGGCCCAAAGCACTCTGTCTTCCAGTATTACCACCGGATACATACATGCCACAGACACATAATTGGGTGAACCTTTTCAGATTGTGACTCAGCTTTGCTAGAGTCCCCAATTAGAGGTGTCCAGGGTTCTTAAGCACACTCTTATTTGCCTTGGATCACAACTCTTATTCTTTTCTTTTTCTTTCTTTTTCTCTCTTTTTTTTTCTTTTTTTCTTTTTCGGTTTTTTTTTTTGTATTCACTGCTTTTTCTTGCTTCAAGAATCATTTTTATGATTTTTCAGATCCTCAGTAACATGTCTCCTTTTTCATCATTCTTTCAAGAGCCAACATTCATGAACCACAAGTTCAAAAGACATATGCACTGTTCAAGCATACATTCAGAGAACAAAAGTGTTGCCACCACATCAATATAATTAAACTGTTATAAAATTTAAAATTCATGCAATTCTTCTCCTTTTCAATTAAGCACGTTTTTATTAAGAGAGGTGATGGATTCATAGGACATTCATAACTTTAAGGCATAGACACTAAGACACTAATGATCACAAGACACAAACATGAACAAACATAAAGCATAAAATTCGAAAAACAGAAGATTAAAGAACAAGGAAATTAAAGAACGGGTCCACCCTAGTGATGGCGGCTCTTTCTTCCTCTTGAAGATCCTATGGAGTGCTTGAGCTCCTCAATGTCTCTTCCTTGTCTTTGTTGCTCCTCTCTCATGATTCTTTGGTCTTCTCTAATTTCATGGAGGAGAATTGAGTGTTCTTGGTGCTCCACCCTTAGTTGTCCCATGTTGGAACTTAGTTCTCCTAGGGAGGTGTTTACTTGCTCCCAATAGTCTTGTGGAGGAAAGTGCATCCCTTGAGGCATCTCAGGGATCTCTTGATGAGAGGGGTCTCTTGTGTGCTCCATCCTTTTCTTGGTGATCCATGCATTGGCATAGAACTCTTGAACCATCAAGATTCCGACTTGTTGAATGGGGTTGGTAAGTACTTCCCAACCTCTTCTTCGGATCTCATGGCGGATCTCCGGATATTCACCCTTTTTGAGTGAAAAGGGGACCTCAGGGATCACCTTCTTCAAGGCCACAACTTCATAGAAGTGGTCTTGATGCACCCTTGAGATGAATCTATCCATCTCCCATGACTCGGAGGTGGAAGCTTTTGTCTTCCCTTTCCTCTTTTTAGAGGTTTCTCCGGCCTTGGATGCCATAATGGTTATGGAAAAACGAAAAAGCAACGCTTTTACCACACCAAACTTAAAATGTTTGCTCGTCCTCGAGCAAAAGAAGAAAGAAGAGAGTAGAAGAAGAAGAAATGAGGGAGAGGGAGATGGTGGTGTATTCGGCCAAATAGGGGGAGAAGTGGTTTTTAGGTTGTGTGAAAATGAAGAAGGGAAGAAGGGTATTTATAGGAGAGAGGGGAGAAGGAGTTCGGCCATGTATGGGTGGGTTTGGGAGGGAAAGTGGTTTGAATTTGAAGGGTGAGGTTGGTGGGGATTTATGAAGGATGGATGTGAGTGGTGAAGAGAAAGATGGGATTTGATAGGTGAAGGGTTTTTGGGGAAGAGGTATTGAGGTGATTGGTGAATGGGGGAAGAAGAGAGAGAGTGGTGGTGGGGTCCTGTGGGGTCCACAGATCCTGTGGTGTCAAGGAAAAGTCATCCCTGCACCAAATGGCATCAAAATTCACGTTTTGAGCCATTTCTGGCGTTAAACGCCGGGCTGGTGCCCATTCCTGGCGTTTAACGCCAGGTTCTAGCCCTTTTCTGGCGTTTAACGCCAGTCTGGTGCCCCTTTCTGGCGTTAAACGCCCAGAATGGTGCCAGACTGGGCGTTAAACGCCCAACTGCTAAGCTCACTGGCGTTTGAACGCCAGCAGCATCTTCCTCCAGGGTGTGCTATTTTTCTTCCTGTTTTCCATTTTGTTTTTGCTTTTTCAATTAATTTTGTGACTTCTCATGATCATTAACCTACAAAATAACATAAAATAACAAAAAAAAATATATAAAATATAATCATTGGGTTGCCTCCCAACAAGCGCTTCTTTAATGTCAGTAGCTTGACAGAGGGCTCTCAATGAGCCTTACAAATGATCAGAGCAATGTAGGAACCTCCCAACACCAAACTTAGAGTTTGAATGTGGGGGTTCAACACCAAACTTAGAGTTTGGTTGTGGCCTCCCAACACCAAACTTAGAGTTTGACTTTGGGGGCTCTATTTGTCTCTGATTTGAGGGAAGCTCTTCAAGCTTCATCTCCATGGTGACAGAGGGATATCCTTGAGCCTTAAAAACAAAGGATTCTTCATTCACTTGAATGATTAGTTCACCTCTATCAACATCAATCACAGCCTTTGCTGTGGCTAGGAAGGGTCTGCCAAGGATGATGGATTCATCCATGCACTTCCCAGTCTCTAGGACTATGAAATCAGTAGGGATGTAATGGTCTTCAACTTTTACCAAAACATTCTCTACAAGTCCATGAGCTTGTTTTCTTGAGTTGTCTGCCATCTCCAATGAGATTCTTGCGGCTTGTACCTCAAAGATCCCTAGCTTCTCCATTACAGAGAGAGGCATGAGGTTCACACTTGACCCTAAGTCACACAAGGCCTTCTTGAAGGTCATGGTGCCTATGGTACAAGGTATTGAAAACTTCCCAGGATCTTGTCTCTTTTGAGGTAATTTCTGCCTAGACAAGTCATCCAGTTCTTTGGTGAGCAAGGGAGATTCATCTTCCCAAGTCTCATTTCCAAATAACTTGTCATTTAGCTTCATGATTGCTCCAAGATATTTAGCAACTTGCTCTTCAGTGACATACTCATCCTCTTCAGAGGAAGAATACTCATCAGAGCTCATGAAAGGCAGAAGTAAATCCAATGGAATCTCTATGGTCTCATTTTGAGCCTCAGATTCCAATGGTTCCTCATTGGGGAACTCAGAGGAGGTTGGTGCACGCCCATTGAGGTCTTCCTCAGTGGCGTCCACCTCCTCTCTTTCCTCTCCATATTCGGCCATGTTTATGGCTTTGCACTCTCCTTTTGGATTTTTTTCTGTATTACTTGGGAGAGTACTAGGAGGGAGTTCAGTAATTTTCTTGCTCATCTGTCCCACTTGTCCTTCCAAATTTCTGATGGAGGACCTTGTTTCATTCATGAAACTTTGAGTGGTTTTGATTAGATCAGAGACCATTGTTGCTAAGTCAGAGGTATTCTGCTTAGAACTCTCTGTCTGTTGCTGAGAAGATGATGGAAAAGGCTTATTATTGCCAAGCCTGTTTCTTCCACCATTATTGTTATTGAAACCTTGTTGAGGTCTCTCTTGATTCTTCCATGAGAAATTTGGGTGATTTCTCCATGAAGAATTATAGGTGTTTCCATAGGGTTCTCATAGGTAATTCACCTCTTCCATTGAAGGGTTCTCAGGATCATAAGCTTCTTCCTCAGATGAAGCATCCTTAGTACTGCTTGGTGCATTTTGCATTCCAGACAGACTTTGAGAAATCAAATTAACTTGTTGAGTCACTATTTTATTCTGAGCCAAAATGGCATTCAGAGTATCAATCTCAAGAACTCCTTTCTTCTGATTAGTCCCATTGTTCACAGGATTCCTTTCAGAAGTGTACATGAATTGGTTATTTGCAACCATTTCAATTAGCTCTTGAGCCTCTGTAGGTGTCTTCTTCAGATGAAGAGATCCTCCAGCAGAGCTATCCAAGGACATCTTAGATAGTTCAGAGAGACCATCATAGAAAATACCTATGATGCTCCATTCAGAAAGCATGTCTGAGGGACATTTTCTGATCAATTGTTTGTATCTTTCCCAAGCTTCATAGAGGGATTCTCCATCCTTCTGTCTGAAGGTTTGGACTTTCACTCTAAGCTTACTCCATCTTTGTGGTGGAAAGAACTTTGCCAAGAAGGCATTGACTAGCTTTTCCCAAGAGTCCAGGCTTTCTTTAGGTTGAGAGTCCAACCATATTCTAGCTCTGTCTCTTACAGCAAAAGGGAATAGCATCAGTCTATAGACCTCAGGGTCTACCCCATTAGTCTTGACTGTGTCACAGATTTGCAAGAATTCAGCTAAGAACTGATGAGGATCTTCCATTGGAAGTCCATGGAACTTGCAATTCTGTTGCATTAGAGAAACTAATTGAGGTTTAAGCTCAAAGTTGTTTGCTCCAATGGCAGGGATAGAGATGCTTCTCCCATAGAAGTCGGGAGTAGGTGCAGTAAAGTCACCCAGCACCTTCCTTGCATTGTTGGCATTTTTCGGCTGCCATGTCTTCTTTTTCTTTGAAGAATTCGGTCAGGTCCTCTAAAGAGAGTTGTGCTTTGGCTTCTCTTAGCTTTCTCTTCAAGGTCCTTTCGGGTTCAGGATCAGCTTCAACAAGAATGCCTTTGTCTCTGCTCCTGCTCATATGAAAGAGAAGGGAACAAGAAAATGTGGAATCCTCTATGTCACAGTATAGAGATTCCTTGAGGTGTCAGAGGAAAAGAGAAATAGAAAGAAGAAGGAGAAGAAGAATTCGAACTTTAATTAGATAAGGTTCGAATTGTGCATTGAGAAGGAGTGGTACTCCATAAATAGAAGGATGTGAGAAGGAGGGGAGTAATTTTCGAAAATTAATTAGAAGATTTTGAAAACATTTTTGAAAAACACTTAATTGATTTTCGAAAATAAGAGTGGAAAAGAAATCAAGTGATTTTTGAAAAAGATTTGAAATTAGAAGTTAAAGGGATTTGATTGAAAACTTAATTTGAAAAAGATGTGATTAAAAAGATGTGATTGGGAAGATATGATTTGAAAACAATTTGAAAAGATATGATTTGAAAACAATTTGAAAAGATTTGATTTTAAAAATTAGTGACTTGCCTAACAAGAAAAGATATGATTCAAACATAAAACCTTCCTCAACAGGAAAGGCAAAAAATGTTCAATCAAATCATTAATTGTTAGTAAGTATCTTTGAAAAAGGAAAGAAATTGATTTTGAAAACATTTGATTGATAAGATTTGATTTGAAAAAGATTTGGTTTTGAAAAACTTTGAAAACTTGAAAAAAAAATTGATTTGAAAACAAAATTCTCCCCCTAGCACCATCCTGGCGTTAAACGCCCAGAATGGTATCCATTCTGGCGTTTAACGCCCAAAATGCACCCTTTTTGGGCGTTAAACGCCCAACCAGGTACCCTGGCTGGCGTTTAAACGCCAGTCTGCCTTCTTCACTGGGCATTTTTGAATGCCCAACTTTTTCTGTATAATTCCTCTGCAGTATGTTCTGAATCTTCAATTCCTTGTATTATTGACTTGAAAAGACACAAATAAAAAAATATTTTTGGATTTTTTTATTAATCAAAATGCAACAAGAATCAAATAACAATGCATGCAAGACACCAAACTTAGCAGTTTGTATACTACTGACACTATATGAGACACATAAACACTCAAGTCAAAAGAATTCAAAGATCAGAGTAAGAAATCATCAAGAATTACTTGAAGATCCTTAAGACACATGAATGAATGCATGTAATTGACACCAAACTTAAGATGAGACACTAGACTCAAGCAAGAAACATAAAATCTTTTTGGTTTTTATGATTTTGTGATTTTTTTTTGTATTTTTCGAAAATTAAGTGGAAAAAGATATCAAAATTCTTAATGAGAATTCCAGGAATCAGTGCAATGCTAGTCTAAGACTCCGGTCCAGGAATTAGACATGGCTTCACAGCCAGCCAAGCTTTCGAAGAAAGCTTCGGTCCAAAACACTAGACATGGCCAATGGCCAGCCAAGCCTTAGCAGATCATTGCTCCAATAGCAAGATTGATAGAGATCAACAGGCTATTGTGATGATCAGTTGAAACCTCAGTCCAATAAGATTAGACATGGCTTTTCAGCCAGCCAGATTTCAACAAATCATCATGAAACTCTAGAATTCACCTTCAAGAATTTCGAAAAAAATAAATGCCTAATCTAAGCAACAAGATGAACCGTCAGTTGTCCATACACAAGAACAATCCCCGGCAACGGCGCCAAAAACTTGGTGCACGAAATTGTGATCAATACTTTTCAAAACATAACCAATCCCTAGTAATGGCTCCAAAGACTTGGTGCTCAATACCATGGCATAAACACAACTTCGCACAACTAACCAGCAAGTGCACTGGGTCGTCCAAGTAATAAACCTTACGCGAGTAAGGGTCGATCCCACGGAGATTGGTGGTATGAAGCAAGCTATGGTCATCTTGTAAATCTCAGTCAGGCAGACTCAAATGGGTATAGTGATAAACGAATAAAGCATAAAGATAAAGATAGAGATACTTATGTATATCATTGGTGTAAGAGCTTCAGACAAGCGTATGAAGATGTCTTCCCTTCCGTCTCTCTGCTTTCCTACTGCCTTCATCCAATCCTTCTTACTCCTTTCCATGGCAAGCTCGTGTAGGGTTTCACTGTTGTCAGTAGCTACCTCCCATCCTCTCAGTGAAAATACGTCCCCGATGCTCTGTCACAGCATAGGCTAATCATCTGTCGGTTCTCGTTCAGGCCGGAATAATATCCATTGATACTTTTGCGTCTGTCACTAACGCCCTAGCCTGCTAGGAGTTTGAAGCACGTCACAGTCATTCAATCATTGAATCCTACTCAGAATACCACAGACAAGGTGAGACCTTTCGGATTCTCTTGAATGCCGCCATCAGTTCTCGCCTATACCACGAAGACTCTGATCTCACGGAATGGCTGGCTCGTTTGTCAGGCGAGCACTCGGTTGTCAGGCGATCAACCATGCATCGTGCAATCAGAAATCCAAGAGATATTCACTAAGCCTCGAATGCTTGTAGAACAAGAGTGGTTGTCAGTCACTTTGTTCATGGGTGAGAATGATGATGGGCGTCAATCATCACCTTCATCAAGTTGAAGAACAAGTGATATCTTGGACAAAGAACAAGCGGAATTGAATAGAAGAACAATAGTAATTGCATTAATACTCGAGGTACAGCAGAGCTCCACACCTTAATCTATGGTGTGTAGAAACTCCACCGTTGAAAATACATAAGCATAAGGTCTAGGCATGGCTGAATGGCCAGCCTCCCAATGATCTAAGATAGCATAAAACGAAGATAGCTACCAAAGTCATCTTGATACAATAGTAAAAGGTCCTACTTATAGATAACTAGTAGCCTAAGGTGTACAAAGATGAGTAAATGACATAAAAATCCACTTCCGGGCCCACTTGGTGTGTGCTTGGGCTGAGCAATGAAGCATTTTCGTGTAGAGACTCTTCTTGGAGTTAAACGCCAGCTTTAGTGCCAGTTTGGGCGTTTAACTCCCAATTAGGTGCCAGTTCCGGCGTTTAACGCTGGAATTTCTTGAGGTGACTTTGAACGCCGGTTTGGGCCATCAAATCTTGGGCAAAGTATGGACTATCATATATTGCTGGAAAGCCCAGGATGTCTACTTTCCAACGCCGTTGAGAGCGCGCCAATTGGGCTTCTGTAGCTCCAGAAAATCCACTTCGAGTGCAGGGAGGTCAGAATCCAACAGCATCTGCAGTCCTTTTGAGTCTCTGGATCAGATTTTTGCTCAGATCCCTCAATTTCAGCCAGAAAATACCTGAAATCACAGAAAAACACACAAACTCATAGTAAAGTCCAGAAAAGTGAATTTTAACTAAAAACTAATAAAAATATACTAATAACTCAACTAAAACTACCAAAAACATACTAAAAACAATGCCAAAAAGCGTACAAATTATCCGCTCATCAAACACCCATCTGATTAATCTTGGTTTAGAATCCTATTTGGTTAGAAGGTACTTTAAAGCAGCATGATTAGTATAAATAATAACCTTAGAACCAAGTAAATAGGACCTAAACTTATCAACAGCATACACAACAGCTAATAATTTCTTTTCTGTAGTTGTGTAATTCTTTTGTGCATCATTTAACACACGACTGGCATAGTAAATGACATGTACAAGCTTACCATGCCTCTGTCCTAAAACAGCTCCTATAGCAAAATCACGGGCATCACACATCAATTCAAATGGTAGATCCCAGTCAGGGGGAGCTATAATGGGAGCAGAGGTAAGGTTTGCTTTCAAAGTTTCAAAAGCATGCAGACAATCAGAATCAAAGACAAAATGAACATCAACAACCAACAGGTTGCTTAATGGTTTAGCAATTTTAGAAAAGTCCTTTATAAATCTCCTATAAAATCCTGCATGACCCAAGAAACTCCTGACTGCCTTAACATTTGTTGGTGGTGGTAACTTTTCAATTACCTCCACCTTTGCTTTGTCAACCTCAATCCCCTTACTTGAAATCCGGTGTCCAAGAACAATACCTTCTGTGACCATAAAATGGCATTTTTCCCAATTCAAAATAAGGTTTGATTCTTGACACCATTTCAAGACAAGAGATAAATGCTTAAGGCAGGATTCAAAAGAATTACCAAAAACAGAAAAGTCATCCAAAAATACCTCAATGAACTTTTCAACCATGTCAGAAAAAATTGAAAGCATACACTTCTGAAAAGTTGCTGGAGCATTACAAAGTCCAAATGGCATTCTCCTATAGGCAAATACTCCAAAGGGACATGTGAATACTATCTTCTCTTGATCTTGAGGGTCCACTGCAATTTGATTATATCCAGAATATCCATCTAGAAAACAATAAAAAGCATGACCAGCTAACCTCTCAAGCATCTGATCAATGAAAGGCAGGGGAAATAATCCTTCCTTGTAGCAGTATTGAGCCTCTTGTAGTCTATACACATTCTCCATCCTGTGATTGTTCTTGTAGGAATAAGCTCATTCTTTTCATTCTGGATCACTGTCATCCCTCCTTTCTTGGGAACTACCTGGACAGGACTTACCCAAGGACTATCAGAAATAGGGTAAATAATACCTGCTTCCCATAATTTCAATACCTCTTTTTGGACCACCTCTTTCATGGCTGGATTGAGTCTCCTTTGTGGTTGCACAACTGATTTAGCATCATCTTCAAGAAGGATCTTGTGCATACACTTGGTTGGATTAATCCCCTTCAAGTCACTAATGGTCTACCCAAGAGCTATTTTATGGCTCTTGAGCACTTAAACAAGCGCCTCTTCCTCTTCAGGCTTCAGGGAAGAGCTAATAATCACTAGATATGAATCATTTTCACTCAAGAACACATATTTCAGAGAATGAGGTAAAGGTTTGAGCTCAAGCTTGGGGGCTTCCTCCTCTGTTTTAGGTGTGTAAACCATAGCCTTCTGGGTGGTGAATTATCAACTTCAACTAATTCATACTCAGAAACAGGATCCAGAATGTCATCAAGCACCTCAGCTTTCAGTACCTCTTGAATAAGTGGTAAAATAACATCTATTTTCATGCACCCTTTAGAATCATTAGGGTATTTGAGAGCCTCAAAAACATTTAAGCTTTGCCTATTCTTCATTGACCCTCAGGGTTAATTCACCCTTTTGCACATCAATCAGAGCTCTACCTGTAGCTAAAAAGGGTCTACCAAGTATAATAGAGGATTTTACCTCCTTTTCCATGTCTAATATAACAAATTCAATAGGAAAAATAAATGGTCCTACTTTAACAAGTAAATCCTCAACAACACCCACAGGTAATTTAACAGAAAGATCAGCAAGTTGAAGAGAAATATAAGTGAGTTTTACTTCCTCAATTTGAAGCTTTTTCATCACTGAAAGTGGCATTAGATTAATACTAGCTCCAAGGTCACATAAAGCTCTCTGAATGGTGATATCTCCAATGGTGCAAGGAATGACAAAGCTCCCTGGATCTGGCATCTTCTCAAGAAGGTTGTGTTGAATAATGGCACTGCATTTCTTGGTTAACACCACTGTTTCTTGTTCCTTCCAATTCCTCTTGTGGGTCAACAATTCTTTCATAAATTTAGCATAGAGAGGCATTTGCTCAAGAGCCTCTACAAAAGGAATGTTGATCTGTAGCTTCTTGAAGACATCTAAAAATTTAGAGAACTACTTTTCTTTGAAAGTCTTCTGAAGCCTTTGAGGATATAGCATTTTTGGCTTGTATTCAGGAGCCTTTGGCAAGATAGGGTAAGTGTCAAGAGAATCAGGGAATGGGTTGTCTGCACGCTTAGGAGGGGCGCGCTCTACTTCTTCCTTCTTCTCCTCTGGAGCTTCTTTTCCAACTAATTCTTCATTGGCCTTGGCCTCAGAGCCAGCTACTTTACCACTTCTCAACTGAATAACCTTGCAATCTTCTCTTGGGTTCACCACTATATCACCTGGTAATGTACTTGCAGACCTCTCACGTATTTTCTTGCTCAGCTGGCCCATTTGCACTTCCAAGTTTCTAATGGAGGCTTTGGTTTCCTGCATAAAACTCCTCATCATCTTTCAATTAGAATCTTCTTGGGATTTAGAGTTAGCCTGCTGGGGCTGTTGTTGCTGCTGAGGCTGAAATTGACGGTTATTGTAATTGTTCTGTTGGAAGCCGCCCTGAGAATTATTGTTAAAATTTTGAGGTCTCTGAGGTTGGTCTCTCCACCCAAAATTTAGGTGATTTCTCCATCCTTGATTGTATGTCTGAGAATAAGGGTCATTATTGGGATTTCTAGAACCACTCCCCATGTAATTAACCTGTTCAGAAGAGGATTGAGTCACAATTATCATTTTACACTAAATTTCCTGCCATGTCATAGGAGACCTCTTGAGGTGGATTTTGGGTGTTGATAGCTGAGACTTGCATGCCACCCATGTGTTGAGTAAGTAGACTTATTTGCTAAGACATAAGATTGTTTTGAGCAAGAATAGCATTTAAAGCTTCTACTTCCATAACACCCTTCTTCTGAGGAGTCTCAGAGTTCACAGGATTCCTGTTAGATGAGTATAAATATTGGTTGCTAGCAACCAATTCAATAAGCTCAATAGTCTCCTCCGGTATCTTCTTCTTGTGCAATGAACCTCCTACAGAATTATTGGTGCACGAAATTGCAATCACACTTTTGCAATTCTGCACAACTAACCAGCAAGTGCACTGGGTCGTCCAAGTAATACCTTACGTGAGTAAGGGTCGATCCCACGGAGATTGTCGGCTTGAAGCAAGCTATGGTTATCTTGTAACTCTTAGTCAGGAGATCAGTAATTCTCAGGTTTAATTGTGAAAAGTAGAAGAACATGAATTAAATACTTGTTTTGCAGTAATGGAGAATAGGTTGAGGTTTTGGAGATGCTCTATCTTCTGAATCTCTGCTTTCCTACTGTCTTCTTCAAGCACGTAAGACTCTTTCCATGGCAAGCTGTATGTAGGGTTTCACCGTTGTCAATGGCTACCTCCCATCCTCTCAGTGAAAATGTTTAACGCACTCTGTCACAGCACGGCTAATCATCTGTCGGTTCTCAATCAGGTTGGAATAGAATCCAGTGATTCTTTTGCGTCTATCACTAACACCCAGCCTTCAGGAGTTTGAAGCTCGTCACAGTCATTCAATCCTTGAATCCTACTTAGAATACCACAGACAAGGTTTAGACCTTCCGGATTCTCTTGAATGCCGCCATCAATTCTAGCTTATACCACGAAGATTCTGATTAAGGAATCCAAGAGATATCTACTCAATCTAAGGTAGAACGGAGGTGGTTGTCAGGCACACGTTCATAGGTGAGAATGATGATGAGTGTCACGGATCATCACATTCATCAAGTTTAGGAACAAGTGATATCTTAGAATAGAAGCAAGCGTGATTGAATGAAAACAGTAGTAATTGCATTAATCCATCAAGACACAGCAGAGCTCCTCACCCCCAACCATGGGGTTTAGAGACTCATACCGTAGAAGATACAATAAGAAACATGTAAAGTGTCATGAGGTTGAGATACAATGTCAAAAGATCCTATTAATAGTGAACTAGTAACCTAGGATATACAAAAATGAGTAAATGACGTAAAAATCCACTTCCGGGGTCCACTTGGTGTGTGCTTGGGCTGAGCATTGAAGCTTTTATGTGTAGAGACTTTTTCTGGAGTTAAACACCGACTTTTATGCCAGTTTGGGCGTTTAACTCCAATTTTTGTGCAAGTTCCGGCGTTAAACGCCGGGAATTCTGAAGCTGATTTGCACGCCAGTTTGGGCCATCAAATCTCGGTCAAAGTATGAACTATTATACATTGTTGGAAAGCCCAGGATGTCTACTTTCTAACGCAATTGAGAGCGCGCCAATTGGGCTTCGGTAGCTCCAGAAACTCTACTTGGAGTGCAGGGAGGTCAGAATCTAACAGCATCTGCAGTCCTTTTCAGATCTGCAGTCCTTTTCAGCCTCTGAATCATATTTTTTCTCAGGTCCCTCAATTTCAGCCAGAAAATACCTGAAATCACAGAAAAACACACAAACTCATAGTAAAGCCCAGAAAAGTAAATTTTAACTAAGAACTAATAAAAATATAATAAAAACTAACTAAAATATACTAAAAACATACTAAAAATAATGCCAAAAAGCGTATAAATTATCCGCTCATCACAACACCAAACTTAAATTGTTGCTTGTCCCCAAGCAACTGAAAATAAAATAGAATAAAAAGAATAGAATATACTATAG
Source organism: Arachis stenosperma (assembly GCF_014773155.1). Taxonomy (NCBI): domain Eukaryota; kingdom Viridiplantae; phylum Streptophyta; class Magnoliopsida; order Fabales; family Fabaceae; genus Arachis; species Arachis stenosperma. The sequence goes on from NC_080379.1 coordinate 12,297,015, forward strand.
ACTCCAAAATATCAAAGAAACTTAGCTCCAATTAGATGAGCGGAACTAGTAGCTTTTTGCTTCTGAACAGTTTTGGCAACTCACTTTATCCTTTGAAGTTTAGAATGATTGGCATCTATAGGAACTCAGAATTCAGATAGTGTTATTGATTCTCCTAGTTAAGTATGATGATTCTTGAACATAGCTACTTTATGAGTCTTGGCTGTGGCCCAAAGCACTCTGTCTTCCAGTATTACCACCGGATATATATATGCCACAGACACATAACTGGGTGAACCTTTTCAGGTTGTGACTCAGCTTTGCTAGAGTCCCCAATTAGAGGTGTCCAGGGTTCTTAAGCACACTCTTTTTGCCTTGGATCACTTTAAAAAAAAATTTTTTTGCTTTTTCTTGCTTCAAGAATCAATTTGATGATTTTTCAGATCCTCAATAACATTTCTCCTTTTCCATTATTCTTTCAAGAGCCAACAAGTTTAACATTCTTTACTCAACAAATTCAAAAGACATATGCACTGTTCAAGCATTCATTCAGAAAACAAAAAATATTGTCACCACATCAAACTAATTCAACTAGTTTCAGAGATGAATTCGAAATCATGTACTTCTTGTTCTTTTGTGATTAAAGCATTTTTTTCATTTAAGAGAGGTGATGGATTCATAGGACATTCATAGCTTTAAGACATGAACCTTAAATTTTATTAATCATGAAACAAGAACAAGACTCAAAGATAATTATAAAAGAAGACTAATAATAATAGAAAACAGAAAATTAAAAACAGAAATTTAAATGACTCTAAAATTGATTCCTAATGATAGAGGTTATCATAGAGTTAGGACTCAACAACCTTGATTTTGAGAAGTGATTGCTCCCTCAACTTGTGGGGTGTTTGATCCTTCAAGGGAGAGCTTCTGGCGCTTCAGTTCCTGTTGCTCACGCCCCTTCTTTTGATAGAGTTATCTTGCATTTGTCCTTCCATTGACTTCTTGGCGATTGGGTGTTCAATTGGAATGAATTCATCTACTCTCATCCTCACCCCAGCATCTTTACATCGCAAAGAGACTAAGCTTGGGTAAGCCAGTTTGGCTTCAGTAGAGTTCTTGTTTGCAATTGTGTAAATCTCACAAGCAATCAGATGATGAATCTCCACTTCTTTTCCTAGCATAATGCAATGAATCATCACTGCTCTCTTGATAGTGACCTCAGAACGGTTACTAGTGGGCAAAATAGAACGCCCAATGAAGTCTAACCAACCTCTTGCAATTGGTTTGAGATCCCCCGTCTTGAGTTGGTTTGGGACACCTTTTGAATTGGTCATCCACTTGGTTTCAGGGAGGCATATGTCCTCTAGAACTTGATCCAACCCCTTATCTACTCTCACCATTCTCCTATTAAAGGATTCAGGATCATCTTGTAGTTGACCATGGTTCTTCCAACCTTTGTCTCAGGGTTGGTTAGAACTTCCCATCCTCTGTTTTGAATTTGCTCTTGGATCTCCGGATATTCATCTTCATTTAGATCAAATTTAACATCCGGGATCACTGACCTTAGACCCATTATTTTGTGGTAATGGTCTGCATGTTCTTTGGTTAAGAACCTCTCTTGACTCCAAAGATCCTTTGGAGCATTCTCTTTCTTTCCTCTTGAATTGGTTTGTTTTCCTTTGGGAGCCATGATCTTGAGGAGCCTTAGCTTAGTGATCACGGAAAAACACACCAAACTTAGAGGTTTGCTTGTCCTCAAGCAAAAGAAAGGAAAAAAGAGAGAGAGGAGGAGAGCAAATTCGAATGGTGGGAAAAGGGGGATGGCCGAACGTATATTTATAAGGGAGGGGGAGAGATTTCAAAAATTTTGAAGGAGATTTGAGAAGATATGGAAAGAATTTGAGAAGATATTTGAGTTTTTGAAGAAGATTTGGAAAGGATTTGAAAGAGATTTGAAGAATGATTTTAATTTTTGAGATTTGAAGGTGAATGATGATAGTTTGAAATGTGTTTATACAGAAAATTATGGATCAAAACAAGAAAGTTTGAAAAAATTTGAAGTGGAAAGCAAAATCTCTGTCCCCCACCTATCTGGCGTTAAACGCCCAGAATGGTATCCATTCTGGAGTTTAACGCCCAAATGTTGGCCATTATGGGCGTTTAACGCCCAGCCAGGTACCCTGGCTGACGTTAAATGCCAGAAACCCCTTCATCACTGGGCGTTTTGCTAAACTCCCAGGATGCTGCACACCTGGCGTTAAACGCCCAGAATGGTGCCCATTCTTGCGTTTAACGCCCAAAATGGTACCTTTACTGGCGTTAAATGCCCAGAATGGTGCCCATTCTAGCGTTTAACGCCCAGAGTACCCCTTACTGGCATTTTTTCGCCAGCAAGCTCCTTTTCTCTGCTTTTTGCACTGAATCCTTCTGTAACTCTGTGAATTCCTTCAATTTGATAATCACCCTTTGAGAATATGTATCAAACTTTTATTAAATAAAACAGATAACCTGCTAATGACTGGGTTGCCTCCCAGCAACCGCTTCTTTATTATTTTTAGCTGGACCTTTACTGAGATTCATTCAAGCCTCAGTTTTAAGCATTCTTGCTCAAAATTGCTTTCAAGATAATGTTTGATCCTCTGTCCATTAACAATGAACTTTTTATCAGAATCAATATCCTGAAGCTCAACATATCCATATGGTGACACTCCTGTAATCACATACGGACCCCTCCACCGGGATTTAAGTTTTCCTGGGAATAGTCTGAGCCTAGAGTTGAGGAGCAGAACTTTTTGTCCTGGCTCAAAGACTCTGGATGACAACTTCTTGTCATGCCACTTCTTTGCCTTTTCCTTATAAATTTTTGCATTTTTAAAGGCACTGAGTCTAAATTCATCTAGCTCATTTAGCTGGAGTAATCTTTTTTCACCAACTAACTTAGCATCCAGGTTTAGGAATCTGGTTGCCCAGTAGGTTTTATGTTCCAGTTCCACGGGCAGATGACAGGCCTTGCCATACACAATTTGGTATGGTGACGTTCCTATAGGAGTCTTGAATGCTGTTCTGTATGCCCACAGAGCATCATCCAAGCTCTTTGCCCAATCCTTTCTACGGGCAATTACAGTCTGTTCTAGGATTCTTTTTAGCTCTATGTTAGAGACTTCAGCTTGCCCATTTGTCTGTGGATGATACGGAGTTACTACTTTGTGGCTAATTCCATATTGGACCATAGCAGAGTACAACTGTTTATTGTAGAAATGAGTACCCCCATCACTGATTAGTACTCTGGGAACACCAAACCTGCTGAAGATGTGTTTCTGGAGGAATTTCAGTACGGTCTTAGTATCATTATTGGGTGTGGCAATTGCTTCTACCCATTTAGATACATAGTCCACCGCCACCAGAATGTAAGTGTTTGAGTATGATGGTGGGAACGAACCCATGAAGTCAATACCCCATACATCAAACAATTCAATCTCTAAGATCCCTTGTTGAGGCATGGCGTATCCATGAGGTAATTTACCAGCTCTTTGGCAACTGTCACAGTTACGCACAAACTCTCGGGCATCTCTATAGAGAGTAGGCCAGTAGAAGCCACATTGGAGGACCTTAGTGGCTGTTCGCTCACTTCCGAAATGTCCCCTATACTGTGATCCATGGCAATGCCACAGGATCCTTTGTGCTTCCTCTCTAGGTACACATCTGCGGATCATTCCATCTGCACATCTCTTAAAAAGATATGGCTCATCCCATAGGTAGTACTTGGCATCTGAAATTAATTTCTTTCTTTGCACCCTGCTGTACTCCTGGGGTATGAACCGCACAGCTTTATAATTTGCAATGTCTGCAAACCATGGAGCTTCCTGAATGGCAAAGAGTTGCTCATTCGGAAAGGTCTCAGAGATCTCAGTAGAAGGGAGGGACGCCCCAGCTATTGGTTCTATTCAGGACAGATGATCAGCCACTTGGTTCTCTGTCCTTTTTCTGTCTCTTATTTCTATATCAAACTCTTGCAGAAGCAGCACCCACCTTATGAGCCTGGGTTTTGAATCCTGCTTTGTGAGTAAGTATTTAAGAGCAGCATGGTCAGTGTACACAATCACTTTTGACCCTACTAAATAGGATCTAAACTTGTCAATGGCATAGACCACTGCAAGTAACTCTTTTTCTGTGGTTGTGTAATTCTTCTGTGCGTCATTTAGAACACGGCTAGCATAATAAATGACGTGCAAAAGCTTGTTATGCCTCTGTCCCAACACTGCACCAATGGCATGGTCACTGGCATCACACATTAGTTCGAATGGCAATGTCCAGTCCGGTGCAGAGATGACTGGTGCTGTGACCAGCTTGGCTTTCAGGGTCTCAAATGCTTGCAGACACTGTTTGTCAAACACAAATGGTGTGTCAGCAGCTAGCAGGTTGCTTAGAGGTTTTGTAATTTTTGAAAAATCCTTTATAAACCTTCTGTAGAATCCTGCATGCCCTAGAAAGCTTCTGATTGCCTTAACATTGGCAGGTGGTGGTAATTTTTCAATTACCTATACCTTTGCTTTATCCACCTCTATTCCCTTGCTTGAAATTTTGTGCCCAAGGACAATTCCTTCAGTCACCATAAAGTGACATTTCTCCCAGTTTAAGACCAGGTTAGTCTCTTGGCACCTTTTCAGGACAAGTGCTAGATGGTTAAGACATGAGCTGAATGAGTCTCCATATATTGAGAAGTCATCCATGAAGACTTCCAGGAACTTCTCCACCATATCAAAGAAGATGGATAGCATGCATCTCTGCAAAGTTGCAGGTGCATTACACAGACCAAAAGGCATTCTTCTGTAGGCAAACACGGCAGAAGGGCAAGTGAATGCTGTTTTCTCTTGGTCCTGAGGATCTACTGCAATTTGGTTGTAATCTGAATAGCTATCCAAAAAGTAGTAATAATCATGACCAGCTAGTCTTTCTAGCATTTGGTCTATGAATGGTAAAGAAAAATGATCCTTTCTGGTGGCTGTATTGAGCCTTCTGTAGTCAATATACATACACCACCCTGTAACTGTTCTTGTAGGAACCAGTTCATTCTTTTCATTATGAACCACTGTCATGCCTCCCTTCTTGGGGACAACTTGGACAGGGCTCACCCAGGGGCTATCAGAAATAGGATAAATAATCCCAGCCTCTAGTAATTTAGTGACCTCTTTCTGCATCACCTCCTTCATGGCTGGATTTAGCCGCCTTTGTGGTTGAACCACTGGTTTGGCATTATCCTCCAATAGGATCTTGTGCATGCATCTTACTGGGCTAATGTCTTTAAGATCACTTATGGACCACCCAAGAGCTGTCTTGTGTGTCCTTAGCACTTGAATTAGTGCTTCCTCTTCCTGTGGATTTAAAGCAGAGCTTATGATCACTGGAAAAGTGTCACCCTCTCCCAGAAATGCATACTTCAGGGATGGTGGTAGTGGTTTGAGCTCAGGTTTGGGAGGCTTATCCTCTTCCTGAGGAATTTTCAAAAATTCTTTTGTTTCCTCTGGTTCCTCCTGATCAGGCTGAATATCCTTGAAGATGTCCTCTAGCTCTGATTCTAGACTTTCAGTTATATTGATCTCTTCTACCAAAGAGTCAATAATATCAGCGCTCATGCAATCATTTGATGTGTCTAGATGCTGCATAGCTTTGACAGCATTCAACTTGAACTCATCCTTATTGACTCTCAGGGTTACTTCCCCTTTTTGTACATCAATAAGAGTTCGTACAGTTGCTAGGAAAGGTCTTCCTAGGATGAGAGTTGCACTCTTGTGCTCCTCCATTTCCAGCACTACAAAGTCAGTTGGAAAGGCGAATGGCCCAACCTTGACAATCATGTCCTCAATTATGCCTGATGGATATTTAATGGAGCCATCAGCAAGTTGGAGACATATCCGGGTTGGTTTGACTTCTTCAGTCAACCCAAGCTTTCTGATAGTGGATGCAGGTATTAGATTGATACTTGCTCCAAGGTCACATAGGGCTGTCTTGGTACAAGCACCTTCTAATGTGCATGGTATCATAAAGCTTCCAGGATCTTGAAGCTTTTCTGGCAAGCTTTTCAGAATGACTGCACTGCATTCTTCAGTGAGAAACACTTTTTCAGTTTCTCTCCAATCCTTCTTATGACTTAAGATATCTTTCATGAACTTAGCATAAGAAGGTATTTGCTCAAGTGCCTCTGCAAACAGAATCTTTATTTCAAGAGTCCTTAGATAGTCTGCAAAGCGGGCAAATTATTTATCCTGTTCCGCTTGGCGGAGTTTCTGAGGATAAGGCATCTTGGCTTTATATTCTTCAACCTTAGTTGCTGCAGGTTTATTCCCTACAGAGGTGGTTGGAGAAGCCTTTTTAGAGGGGTTACTATCAGCACTCTCAGGTGTCTGATTCCTCATTGGCGTTTGAATGCCAGGATTGGGTGAGGAATGGGCGTTTAACGCCAACTTTTTCCCCCTTTCTGGCATTTGAACGCCAGAATTGGGCAAGGAATGGGCGTTTAACGCCAACTTTTTCCCCCTTCCTGGCGTTTGAACGCCAGGAGTATTCCTCTCTGGGCTCTTACTGTCCTCAGAGGGATTTTGAACAGTGGTCTGGTTATCCTCTGTCAGTTGTTCCTTTCTTGGCTTTTTGCCACTTTGAGCAGTGTTATTCAATGTCTTTCTACTCCTCAATTGAACTGCTTGGCATTCTTCTGTTATCTTCTTAGATAACTGCTGTTTTGTCTGATTCAACTATGATTCTATGTTCTTGTTAGCAATTTTAGTTTCTTGGAGCATCTCTTTAAATTCTGCTAATTATTTTGTCATCAGGTGTAATTGCTGATTAAGCTCAACAATCTGTTCTTGAGGATTAGGATCAGTGGCTACTGCCATAGCTTCTTCTTTTGTAGCGGACTCATTGCTAGAGTACAAATATTGATTTCTAGCAATAGTATCTATGAGTTCTTGAGCCTCTTCAATCGTTTTCCTCATGTGTATAGATCCACCAGTTGAGTGGTCTAAAGACATCTGAGCTTTTTCTATAAGCCCATAGTAGAAGATGTCTAACTGTACCCACTCTGAAAACATTTCAGAGGGGCATTTCCTTAGCATACCTCTATACCTCTCCCAGGCATTATAAAGGGATTTATTATCCTCTTGTTTAAAGCCTTGGATGTCCAGCCTTAGCTGTGTCATCCTTTTTGGAGGGTAAAATTGATTCAGGAATTTGTCTGATAACTGTCTCCATATTTTTATACTTGTGGGTTGGTTATTCAACCACCTCTTAGCTTGATCTTTTACAGCAAATGGAAACAGTAATAATCTGTAGACATCCTGATCCACCTCTTTATCACGTACTGTGTCAGCAATTTGTAAGAACTGTGCCAGAAACTCAATAGGTTCTTCCTGTGGAAGACCGGAATACTGGCAATTTTGCTGCACCATGATAATGAGTTGAGGATTTAGCTCAAAGCTGCTTGCTTTAATGGGAGGTATATAGATGCTACTCCCATATGCAGCTGTAATGGGGTTACCATATGACCCCAGAGTCCTTCTGGACTGCTCACTTCCACTTAGGTCCATGATGGAGAAAGGGAGATGATGTGGATATTATTTTGTTTTATTATTATTATATATATATAAATATTTTTTTTAAAAAAAACCGAAAATAGTAAAATAAATTAAATGGAAAATAAAATAAAGATTCGAAAACTAAAAGGGAATAAAATCAAAACAAATTGAAGACTAAATTAATTAATTAATCAAAAAGATTTTGGAATTAGCAATTAAAAAGATATGATTGAAAATTATTTTGAAAAAGATTTGATTTTTTGAAATAAGGAAAGAGAAAAACAACAAAATGACACCAAACTTAAAATTTTTAGAAAATCAAGCACAAATGTTCGAAAATTTTAAAGGAAAACACAAAGAAGACACCAAACTTAGAATTTTTAAAGATCAAGAAAGGACTAAGAACATGCAAATTCGAAAAATTAAAAGAAAACAAAGGCATGCAATTGACACCAAACTTAAAATATGAAACTAAACTCAAATAAAAGACTCTAAACCAACAAAAATAAAACAGTCCTAATCTAAGCAACAAGATAAATCGTCAGTTGTCCAAACTCGAACAATCCCCGGCAACAGCGCCAAAAACTTGGTGCATGAAATTGCAATCACACTTTTGCAATTCTGCACAACTAACCAGCAAGTGCACTGGGTCGTCCAAGTAATACCTTACGTGAGTAAGGGTCGATCCCACGGAGATTGTCGGCTTGAAGCAAGCTATGGTTATCTTGTAACTCTTAGTCAGGAGATCAGTAATTCTCAGGTTTAATTGTGAAAAGTAGAAGAACATGAATTAAATACTTGTTTTGCAGTAATGGAGAACAGGTTGAGGTTTTGGAGATGCTCTATCTTCTGAATCTCTGCTTTCTTACTGTCTTCTTCTTCAAGCACGCAAGACTCCTTCCATGGCAAGCTGTATGTAGGGTTTCACCATTATCAATGGCTACCTCCCATCCTCTCAGTGAAAATGTTCAACGCGCTCCGTCACAGCACGGCTAATCATCTGTCGGTTCTCAATCAGGTTGGAATAGAAGCCAGTGATTCTTTTGCGTCTATCACTAACGCCCAGCCTTCAGGAGTTTGAAGCTCGTCACAGTCATTCAATCCTTGAATCCTACTCAAAATACCACAGACAAGGTTTAGACCTTCCGGATTCTCTTGAATGCCGCCATCAATTCTAGCTTATACCACGAAGATTCTGATTAAGGAATCCAAGAGATATCTACTCAATCTAAGGTAGAACGGAGGTGGTTGTCAGGCACACGTTCATAGGTGAGAATGATGATGAGTGTCACGGATCATCACATTCATCAAGTTTAGAAACAAGTGATATCTTAGAATAGAAGCAAGCGTGATTGAATGAAAAACAGTAGTAATTGCATTAATCCATCAAGACACAGCAGAGCTCCTCACCCCCAACCATGGGGTTTAGAGACTCATGCCGTAGAAGATACAATAAGAAACTTGTAAAGTGTCATGAGGTTGAGATACAATGTCAAAAGATCCTATTAATAGTGAACTAGTAACCTAGGATATACAGAAATGAGTAAATGACGTAAAAATCCACTTCCGGGGTCCACTTGGTGTGTGCTTGGGCTGAGCATTGAAGCTTTCATGTGTAGAGACTTTTTCTGGAGTTAAACGCTAGCTTTTTGCCAGTTTGGGCATTTAACTCTAATTTTTGTGCCAGTTCCTGCGTTAAACGCCGGGAATTCTGAAGCTGATTTGCAACGCCAGTTTGGGCCATCAAATCTCGGTCAAAGTATGGACTATTATACATTGCTGGAAAGCCCAGGATGTCTACTTTCCAACGAAATTGAGAGCGCGCTAATTGGGCTTCTGTAGCTCCAGAAAATCCACTTCGAGTGCAGAGAGGTCAGAATCCAACAGCATCTGCAGTCCTTTTCTGCCTCTGAATCAGATTTTTGCTCAGGTCCCTCAATTTCAGCCAGAAAGTACCTGAAATTACAGAAAAACACACAAACTCATAGTAAAGCCCAGAAAAGTGAATTTTAACTAAGAACTAATAAAAATATAATAAAAACTAACTAAAATATACTAAAAACATACTAAAAACAATACCAAAAAGCGTATAAATTATCCGCTCATCAATTATCTAAGCACATCTTGGACATTTCACCCAAACCTTCATAAAAGATATCTAGTTAGGTCCATTTGGAGAACATGTCCGGAGGGCATTACCTAGTCAGTAGCTTGTATCTCTCCCAAGCTTCATACAGAGTTTCACCATCCTTCTGCCTGAAGGTCTGAACCTCCACCCTAAGCTTAGTCAGCTTCTTTGGTGGGAAAAATTTAGTGAAAAACTCAGTAACAACCTTGTTCCAAGTATCTAAACTCTCCTTGGGTTAGGAATCTAACCATAGTTTTGCTCCATCCCTTAGAGCAAACAGGAAGAGCATGAGTTTGTACACCTCTGGGTTTACTCCATTTGTCTTCACAGTATCACAAATTTGCAAGAAACTAGAAATAAATTGATTTGGGTCTTCGTGAAGAAGACATGATACTGGCAATTTTGTTGCACCAGGATGACCAATTGTGGCTTCAACTCAAAGTTGTTTGTATCTATAGGAGGCACCACAATGCTTTTTCCATAAAGATCTGCAGTAGGAGTAGAGTAAGAACCAAGTACTCTCCTTTGTTGCTCATTCCCATTCGGATTTGCCACATTGACATTATCAGCATTGTTAGGATCCATAGTGGATTCTGCAGCTTTGCAAAGTCTAGCTTGTTGTAAACGCTGCCTGAAAGTCCTTTCAGGTTCAGGATCAAAGTCTAAGAGATGTTCTTTGTCTCTGTTCCTGCGCATAAAGAAACAGAAGACAAGAAAAAAATGGAACTCTCTATGTCAGAGTGCAGAGAATTTCCAGTGAGGTAACCTGAACTAGGAAACACCAAACTTAATTTCAGAAATTACTAAAAATATTAGTGCTATTAAAATATTTTTTCTTTTTTTTTCCGAAAATTTTTAAAATAAAATTTAAATTAAATTAAAACTAAAACACCTAATCTAAGCAATCAAACAACTGATAGTTGTTAATCACAGTCAATCCCCGGCAACGGCGCCAAAAACTTGGTGCAGGATTTTATAACCCAAAAACTAACCGGCAAGTACACCGGGTCGACCCAAGTAAAACCTCAGGTGAGTGAGGGTCGATCCCACGAGGATTGATGGATCAAGCAACAATGGTTGGTGAAACTACTTAGTTAGGCAAACAAAAAAAATAGTGTTTAAGTGTTCAAAGAGCATTAAATAGTAAATTCAGAGTTTGAAAATAGCAGGTGAATAAGTTGGGAATAAAATATGGAGAAACAGTTAAGGCTTCAGAGTTATCTATTTTCCGGATTGACTTTTTTTATTAACTATTTTAATCATGCAAGATTTAATTCATGGTAAACTATGTGTGACTAGACCTTAATTCCTTAGACCTTCTTAGTCTCCTCTAAAATTCATCCACTGCCAATTCCTTGGTCAATTAATCCCAATTAGAGGGTAAAGATCAAATTCCAATTTATATGCCACAAAAATTCTAATTATCCAAAAATAAGAGGATTATATGTCACGTATCCCGTTAAATCCAAATAATTAAAATTTAGGAGAAATTGTTTTCAAGTTGTTGTTCAAGTAAAGAGCTTTTCCAAGTTATACAAGAACTCAATTAGAAAATGGGTCATACTTCCATTCCACCCAAATTCATAAAATAAAGAATAAAAATAATTTTTGAAATATAAATCAAAACATGAATTAAAATAGAAAATAATAGTATCAATCCATACAATAGACAGAACTCCTAACCTTAACAGTGGAGGTTTAGTTGCTCATGGTTCAGAGAAGAAAATAAGGATTCTGGTAAACTGTAGAGTACGAAATGTTAATTGGTATAGAATCCTAATATCTTTTATATCTCATCCTAATTAATTTAAAATCTAATATCTAAACTAATATCTTTTCCTATAATATTTAAATTTAAATCAGAATTAATTATGACAATCAGTAAGTCTTTAAGTGATGGATGGAGACCACTTGCTTCGTAGGACCCACGCCTAACTTGAGAAGTAACAGGAAGTGTTCCCTTGAGTCCTCTATTCTGCAGCCTCTAATCTGTGTTTCCTGGGCTGTAAACTGGGTCAAAAATAGCCCAGAAATCACCCACAGCGTTTTTCTGCGTTTTTTGCACGTGGCGCATGTCACGCGTACGCGTCGATGGTCTTCTTCGCGTGTCATGCGTACGCGTTAGGTACGCGTACGCGTCGCCATACAAATCTTCAAATCACGCGTACGCGTCAACCATGCGCCCACGTCACCATGGAAAGTTCCAAATCACGCACACGCGTCAGGTACGCGAGCGCGTCGCTCCTCGCTCTCATCCCATTTAAATTTTTGTGCTGCAGAAACTCCATCAATTCCAACCGAATGCTACCTAAAATAAACAGAATTACAAAAGACTCAAAGTAGCATCCAAAGTGGCTAAAAGAAAATTAATTCTAGATTAAACTTAACAAATTGATTGCAAATTCACTAGGAAAAGACAAGAAAGATGCTCACGCATTACAAGTTCTGCAACATCCTCATCTCCCACACCAACCCCATCGAAGCCGATTCACTCATAGACCGTACTTCCCTCCATATCACCACCCCCAAAGACGAAGAAGACCATGACCAACAACAACAACAACAACAAGACGCATCTGCTGATTCTTCCTCATCGTCCTCTTTTTCCTCAGCTTCAAAGCAATGCCATCTCAACGACAAAGACAGCAGCGAGGCCGATGGCTGCACTAATCTCTTCCGCTTTAACAGCAGTGACGGTGCTTCCAGCATGAACAGCAGCTACCGCTCCACTAGCAGCATCCGGGAGATCGATCTGATACCCTCGGAAGCAGTCTACGACCTCCGCAGCATCATGGAGAGGATGATCTCATCCGGGAGAGGATGATCTCATCCGGCTAGTGTATTCAGGTGTACGGCAGTGTGAGGAAGTCCGCCGTGGACTCCAGTTTCCGGAGGCTTGGGATCGAGAAGCTGAGCATAGGCGACGTTCAACGGCTGGAATGGAAGCAACTTGAAGCCAAGATCAGGCGCTGGATAAGGGCCGCCAAGATCAATTTTTATTAATTGATAAGGGATGGTAAAATAAAATAAAAAAGGACGATTTTATAACGTTTTGTAACGTTCAGGATGATTTTAATAACAAAAAAAGGAGGGGGATGAATTTAATTTTCACCCCAAATCTTAGGGATGAAAACAGTACTTAACCCTAATAAAAACTATTAGATACCAAATGATTCACTTATAAGTCAGTTTCTTTTCCAATTAAAAAAACCTGCTCATCATCCAAAAATGAATAGAAGAATTGATCTTGTTGAGGGAGAAATGCATTCTAATAAGGCCAAGAAGATATTTGAAATGATCTGTAACAAGTGTGGTAAAAAAAAAAGGCCATTACTATAAGACTTGCTACAATCCCATTAATATCCTAATTGGAAGGCTATGACCAAGAAGGAAAGAAGAGCTAGCAAAAAAAAGTTTGCATCAGTGAACTCTACCAACACCACACAGGTATTGTCGCTTCAAAGTTCGGTTCGTCCTATTCAAAAAATAGTTAGGGGTTTAAGTGTTATATTTTGTGTTGGTCAGGGTTTAATTGTTTGTAAATAAAATAGCTAGGTATTTAATAAATTATTTTTGAATAATCGTTTATACAGGTTCAAAAAATATAAGGAAGCAGTCAGAATGCCAACTTTACAGGAACTATCCAGTGGTGAGCAATCTTCAAAAGATATATTTCACATATATATTTATAATCTTTCATTAAATATATGAATTGTGTGTTCTTTGTAATTCTAGACAAAGGCAAAAAAATAGAAGAAGAAACTATCTAAATCAGCTCCAAAGAGAAAGACACTAATCACACAGAAGTATGCAATTTCACTTTCACAATTTTCTCCCCAAGTAGAGGTTGTAATCTTTTTCACAATTAGAATTATGTCCTTACAAGAGTGGTGTATCAAAATCTCCCACCGTTGACTCTTATTTAAGGCCTCCTACTCCACACAACACACAACTTCCCACCAACAATATGTATAATGCTCCTAGTAGATCTGTAGTGCCTAAACCAAGTGGACAAGGTGGAGTCATGGAGACACTCCTACCTTCATCGTTCACTCCATCTCTTCCACTTTCACTCTCTCTACTACTACTCATGGTGGTTTAGGGTTCCAAACATGAAGAAAAGTGAGAGAGATGACCAGACTCATTGAATAAGAGTCTTCCGAAAGAGCAAAATGCATAGTTTATACTTACATGAAAAGGATATATAGATCCTTTTTCTTTTTAACAATCTAAGTGGGTCTCTAGCCTCTACCTTACCACCTGATGAGCGGATAATTTGTACACTTTTTGGCATTGTTTTTAGTATATTTTTAGTATGATCTAGTTAGTTTTTAGTATATTTTTATTAGTTTTTAGTTAAAATTCACTTTTCTGGACTTCACTATGAGTTTGTGTGTTTTTCTGTGATTTCAGGTATTTTCTGGCTGAAATTGAGGGACCTGAGCAAAAATCTGATCCAGAGACTCAAAAGGACTGCAGATGCTGTTGGATTCTGACCTCCCTGCACTCGAAGTGGATTTTCTGGAGCTACAGAAGCCCAATTGGCGCGCTCTCAACGGCGTTGGAAAGTAGACATCCTGGGCTTTCCAGCAATATATAATAGTCCATACTTTGCCCAAGATTTGATGGCCCAAACCGGCGTTCAAAGTCACCTCAAGAAATTCCAGCGTTAAACGCCGGAACTGGCACCTAATTGGGAGTTAAACGCCCAAACTGGCACTAAAGCTGGCGTTTAACTCCAAGGAGAGTCTCTACACGAAATTTCTTCATTGCTCAGCCCAAACACACACCAAGTGGGCCCGGAAGTGGATTTTTATGTCATTTACTCATCTATGTACTAGTTTTCTATAAGTAGGACCTTTTACTATTGTATTAGAGAGCTTGAAATCTAGGACTTTTGGTAGCTATCTTTGTTTTATGCTATCTTAGACCTTTGGGAGGCTGGCCATTCGGCCATGCCTAGACCTTATGCTTATGTATTTTCAACGGTGGAGTTTCTACACACCATAGATTAAGGTGTGGAGCTCTGCTGTACCTCGAGTATTAATGCAATTACTATTGTTCTTCCATTCAATTCCGTGAGATCAGAGTCTTCGTGGTATAGGCAAGAACTGATGGCAGCATTCAAGAGAATCCGGAAGGTCTAACCTTGTCTGTGGTATTCTGAGTAGGATTCAATGACTGAATGACTGTGACGTGCTTCAAACCTGTAACCTACTGGGCGTTAGTGACAGACGCAAAAGAGTGATTCTATTCCGGTAGGGGAGGGAACCAAACCGGTGATTGGCAGCACTGTGACAGAGTGCGTGCATTAGCTTTCACTGCGCGGAGGGGAGGTAGCTGCTGACAACAGTGAGACCCTATACGAGCTTGCCATGGAAAGGAGTAAGAAAGGATTGGATGAAGGCAGTAGGAAAGCAGAGAGACGGAAGGGAAGGCATCTTCATACACTTGTCTGAAGCTCTTACACCAATGATATACATAAGTATCACTATCTTTATCTTTTATATTATTTTCGTTCATCATCATATACATTTGAGTTTGCCTGACTAAGATTTACAAGATGACCATAGCTTGCTTCAATGCTAACAATCTCCGTGGGATCGACCCTTACTCACGTAAGGTATTACTTGGACGACCCAGTGCACTTGCTGGTTAGTTGTGTGAAGTTGTAGTGTTCACAATTTCGCCCCACCAAGTTTTTGGCGCCGTTGCCGGGGATTGTTCAAGTTTTGAGCAAGCTTTTGGTAACAATGCCTGGGATTGTTCTAGTTTGGACAACTGACGGTTCATCTTGTTGCTTAGATTAGGTATTTATTTTTTTCGAAATTCTTGAAGATGAATTCTAGAGTTTCATGATGATTTGTTGAAATCTGGCTGGCTGAGAAGCCATGTCTAATCTGATTGGACCGAGGTTTCAACTTATCACCACAAGAGCTTGTTGATTTTCATCAATTGTGCTTTTGGAGCAGTGATCTGCTAAGATTTGGCTGACCTTTGGTCATGTCTAGTGTTTTGGACCGAAGCTTTCTTTGAAAGCTTGGCTGGCTGTGAAGCCATGTCTAATTCCTGGACCGGAGTCTTAGACTAGCATTGCACTGATTCCTGGAATTCTCATTAAGAATTTTGATACCTTTTCCCACTTAATTTTCGAAAAATACAAAAAAATTACAAATTCATAAAAAAACCAAAAATATTTGATGTTTCTTGCTTAAGTCTAGTGTCTCATCTTAAGTTTGGTGTCAAATGCATGTTTTTGTTATATTTTTCGAATCCATGCATATATTTCTTTGTTTTGATCTTTGAATTCTATTGACTTGAAGTATTTTGTGTGTCTCATATGCATTCTCATATTGTTAGTGTCAGTAGTATACAAACTGCTAAGTTTGGTGTCTTGCATGCATTGTTAATTGATTCCTTTTGCATTTTGATTATTAAAAATCCAAAAATATTTTTAATTTGTGTCTTTTCAAGTCAATGATACAAAGAATTGAAGACTCAGAACATACTGCAGAGGAATTATACAGAAAAAGCTGAGCATTCAAAAATGCCCAGTGAAGAAGGCAGACTGGCGTTTAAACGCCAGCCAGGGTACCTGGTTGGGCGTTTAACGCCCAAAGAGGTAGCATTTTGGGCGTTAAACGCCAGAATGTATACCATTCTGGGCGTTTAACGCCAGGATGGTGCTAGGAGGAAGATTTTGTTTTCAAAATCAATTTTTTTTAAGTTTTCAAAGTTTTTCAAAATCAAATCTTTTTCAAATCATATCTCTTCAATCAAATGTTTTCAAAATCAATTTCTTGCCTTTTTCAAAGATACTTACTAACAATTAATGATTTGATTGAACATTTTTTGCCTTTTCTATTAAGAAAGGTTTTATGTTTGAATCATATCTTTTCTTGTTAGGCAAGTCATTAATTTTTTAAAATCATATCTTTTCAAATTGTTTTCAAATCATATCTTTTAAAATAGTTTTCAAATCATATCTTCTCAATCACATCTTTTTAAAACCATAACTTTTCAATTAAATCTTTTTAACCATATCTTTTTCAAAATAGTTTTCAATCAAATCTTTTTAACTTCTAATTTCAAAATCTTTTTCAAAAATCACTTGATTTCTTTTTCACTTTGAATTTTCGAAAATTATCAATCAAATTTTCAAAATGTTTTCAAAATCTTTTAATTGAATTTTCGAAAATTCTCTTCCCTCCTTCCCACATCCTTCTATTTATGGAGTACCACTCCTTCTAAATGCACAATTCGAACCTTATCTAACTAAAGTTCGAATTCTTCTTCTCCTTCTTCTTTCTATTTCTCTTTTCCTCTGACATTTCAAGGAATCTCTATACTGTGACATAGAGGATTCCACATTTTCTTTTTCTCTTCTCTTTCATATGAGCAGGAGCAGAGACAAAGGCATTCTTGTTGAAGCTGACCCTGAACCTGAGAGGACCTTGAAGCGAAAGCTAAAGAGAAGCTAAAGCACAACTCTCTTTAGAGGACCTGACCGAATTCTTCAAAGAAGAAGAACATATGGCAGCCGAAAACAACAACAATGCCAACAATGCAAGGAAGGTGCTGGGTGACTTCACTGCACCTACTCCTGATTTCTATGGGAGAAGCATCTCTATCCCTGCCATTGGAGCAAACAACTTTGAGCTTAAGCCTCAATTAGTTTCTCTAATGCAACAGAATTGCAAGTTCTATGGACTTCCAATGGAAGATCCTCATCAGTTCTTAGCTGAATTCTTGCAAATCTGTGACACAGTCAAGACTAATGGGGTTGACCCTGAGGTCTATAGACTGATGCTATTCCCTTTTGCTGTAAGAGACAGAGCTAGAATATAGTTGGATTCTCAACCTAAAGAAAGCCTGGACTCTTGGGAAAAGCTAGTCGATGCCTTCTTGGCAAAGTTCTTCCCACCACAAAGATGGAGTAAGCTTAGAGTGGAAGTCCAAACCTTCAGACAGAAGGATGGAGAATCCCTCTATGAAGCTTGGGAAAGATACAAACAATTAATCAGAAGATGTCCTTCAGACATGCTTTCTGAATGGAGCATCATAGGTATTTTCTATGATGGTCTCTCTGAACTATCCAAGATGTCTTTGGATAGCTCTGCTGGAGGATCTCTTCATCTGAAGAAGACGCCTGCAGAAGCTCAAGAATTGATTGAAATGGTTGCAAATAACCAATTCATGTACACTTCTGAAAGAAATCCTGTGAACAATGGGACTAGTCAGAAGAAAGGAGTTCTTGAGATTGACACTCTGAATGCCATATTGGCTCAGAAAAACATATTGACTCAACAAGTCAACTTGATTTCTCAAAGTCTGTCTGGAATGCAAAATGCACATGGCAGTACTAAGGAAGCTTCATCTGAGGAAGAAGCTTATGATCCTGAGAACCCTTCAATGGAAGAGGTGAATTACCTAGGAGAACCCTATGGAAACACCTATAATTATTCATGGAGAAATCATCCAAATCTCTCATGGAAGAATCAAGAGAGACCTCAACAAGGTTTCAATAACAATAATGGTGGAAGAAACAGGTTTAGCAATGGCAAGCCTTTTCCATCATCTTCTCAGCAACAGACAGAGAGTCCTAAGCAGAATACTTCTGACTTAGCAACAATGGTCTCTGATCTAATAAAGACCACTCAAAGTTTCATGAATGAAACAAGGTCCTCCATCAGAAATTTGGAAGGACAAGTGGGTCAGCTGAGCAAGAAAGTTACTGAACTCCCTCCTAGCACTCTCCCAAGTAATACAGAAGAAAATCCAAAAGGAGAGTGCAAAGCCATAAACATGGCCGAATATGGAGAGGAAAGAGAGGAGGAGGACGCCACTGAGGAAGACCTCAGTGGGCGTGTACCAATCTCCTCTGAGTTCCTCAATGAGGAACAATGGGAATCTGAGGCTCAAAATGAGACCATAGAGATTCCATTGGACTTACTTCTGCCATTCATGAGCTCTGATGAGTATTCTTCCTCTGAAGAGGATGAGTATGTCACTGAAGAGCAAGTTGCTAAATACCTTGGAGCAATCATGAAACTGAATGACAAGTTATTTGGAAATGAGACTTGTGAGGATGAACCACCCTTGCTCACCAAAGAACTGGATGACTTGTCTAGGCAGAAACTGCCTCAAAAGAGGCAGGATCCTGGGAAGTTTTCTATACCTTGTACCATAGGCACCATGACCTTCAAGAAGGCCTTGTGTGACTTAGGGTCAAGTGTAAACCTCATGCCCCTCTCTGTAATGGAGAAATTAGGGATCTTTGAGGTGCAAGCTGCAAGAATCTCATTAGAGATGGCAGACAATTCAAGAAAACAAGCTCATGGACTTGTAGAGAATGTTTTGGTGAAGATTGAAGACCATTACATCCCTACTGACTTCATAGTCCTAGAGACTGGGAAGTGCATGGATGAATCCATCATCCTTGGCAGACCCTTCCTAGCCACAGCAAAGGCTGTGATTGATGTTGATAGAGGAGAGTTGATCATTCAAGTGAATGAAGAATCCTTGGTGTTTAAGGCCCAAGGACATCCCTCTATCATCATGGAGAGGAAGCATGAAGAGCTTCTCTCAAAACAGAGCCAAGTAGAGCCCCCACAGTCAAACTCTAAGTTTGGTGTTGGGAGGCCACAACCAAACTCTAAGTTTGGTGTTGAACCCCCACATTCAAACTCTAAGTTTGGTGTTGGGAGGTTCCAACACGGTTCTGAGTATCTCTGAGGCTCCATGAGAGTCCTCTGTCAAGCTAATGACATTAAAGAAGCGCTTGTTGGGAGGCAACCCAATGTTTTATAGTTAACTATTTTCTTTTGTTATTTTATCTTTTTTGTAGGTTGATGATCATAAGAAGTCACAAAAACAATGAAAAAAGCAAAAACAGAATGAAAAACAGGAAGAAAAACAGCACACCCTGGAGGAAGAAGCTGCTGGCGTTTAAACGCCAGTAAGCCTAGCAGTTGGGCGTTTAACGCCCAGTCTGGCACCATTCTGGGCGTTTAACGCCAGAAAGGGGCACCAGACTGGCGTTAAACGCCAGTAAAGGGCAACAACCTGGCGTTAAACGCCAGGAATGGGCACCAGCCCGGCGTTAAACGCCAGGAATGGGCACCAGCCCGGCGTTTAACGCCAGAAATGGCTCAAAACGTGATTTTGAGCAACATTTGGTGCAGGGATGACTTTTCCTTGACACCACAGGATCTGTGGACCCCACAGGACCCCACCATCACTCTCTCTCTTCTTCCCCCATTCACCAATCACCTCAATACCTCTTCCCCAAAAACCCTTCACCTATCAAATCCCATCTTTCTCTTCACCACTCACATCCATCCTTCATAAATCCCCACCAACCTCACCCTTCAAATTCAAACCACTTTCCCTCCCAAAACCCACCCCTAATGGCCGAACCTTTACCCCCCTCTCTCCTATAAATACCCTTCTTCAACTCTTCATTTTCACACAACCTAAACACCCCTTCTTACCCTTCTTGGCCGAACACACTACCATCTCCCTCTTCCTCATTTCTTCTTCTTCTACTCTCTTCTTTCTTCTTTTGCTCGAGGACGAGCAAACATTTTAAGTTTGGTGTGGTAAAAGCGTTGCTTTTTCATAACCATTTATGGCATCCAAGGCCGGAGAAACCTCTAAAAAGAGGAAAGGGAAGGCAAAAGCTTCCACCTCCGAGTCATGGGAGATGGATAGATTCCTCAAGGGATGCACTTTCCTCCACAAAATTATTGGGAGCAAGTAAACACCTTCCTAGGAGAATTGAGTTCCAACATGGGACAACTAAGGGTGGAGCATCAAGAACACTCCATTCTCCTCCATGAAATTAAAGAAGACCAAAGAATCATGAGGGAGGAGCAACAAAGACAAGGAAGAGACATTGAGGAGCTCAAGCACTCCATAGGATCTTCAAGAGCAATAAAGAGCCGCCATCACTAAGGTGGACCCGTTCCTTGATTTCCTTGTTCTTTATTCTTCTGTTTTTCGAATTTTATGCTTATGTTTATCCATGTTTGTGTCTTGTGATCATTAGTGTCTTAGTGTCTATGCCTTAAAGTTATGAATGTCCTATGAATCCATCACCTCTTGAATAAAAACGTGCTTAATTAAAAAGGAAAGAATTGCATGAATTCTGAATTTTATAATAGTTTAATTATTTTGATGTGGTGGCAACACTTTTGTTCTCTGAATGTATGCTTGAACAGTGCATATGTCTTTTGAATTTGTGGTTCATGAATGTTGGCTCTTGAAAGAATGATGAAAAAGGAGACATGTTACTGAGGATCTGAAAAATCATTAAAAATGATTCTTGAAGCAAGAAAAAGAAGGAAGCAAACGAAAAAAAAAAAAGAGAAAAACCGAAAAAAAAAAAGAGAAAGAATAAGAGTTGTGATCCAAGGCAAAAAAAAGAGTGTGCTTAAGAACCCTGGACACCTCTAATTGGGGACTTTAGCAAAGCTGAGTCACAATCTGAAAAGGTTCACCCAATTATGTGTCTGTGGCATGTATGTATCCGGTGGTAATACTGGAAGACAGAGTGCTTTGGGCCACAGCCAAGACTCAATAAATAGCTATGTTCAAGAATCATCATACTTTACTAGGAGAATCATTAACACTATCTGGATTCTGAGTTCCTAAAGAAACCAATCATTCTGAATTACAAGGGATAGAGTGAGATGCCAAAACTATTCAAAGACAAAAAGTTAAAAGCCCCGCTCATCTAATTAATACTGATCTTCATAGATGTTTTTGGAGTTCATTGCATATTCTCTTCTTTTTATCTTATTTGATTTTCAGTTGCTTGGGGACAAGCAACAATTTAAGTTTGGTGTTGTGATGAGCGGATAATTTGTACACTTTTTGGCATTGTTTTTAGTATATTTTTAGTATGATCTAGTTAGTTTTTAGTATATTTTTATTAGTTTTTAGTTAAAATTCACTTTTCTGGACTTCACTATGAGTTTGTGTGTTTTTCTGTGATTTCAGGTATTTTCTGGCTGAAATTGAGGGACCTGAGCAAAAATCTGATCCAGAGACTCAAAAGGACTGCAGATGCTGTTGGATTCTGACCTCCCTACACTCGAAGTGGATTTTCTGGAGCTACAGAAGCCCAATTGGCGCGCTCTCAACGGCGTTGGAAAGTAGACATCCTGGGCTTTCCAGCAATATATAATAGTCCATACTTTGCCCAAGATTTGATAGCCCAAACCGGCGTTCAAAGTCACCTCAAGAAATTCCAGCGTTAAACGCCGGAACTGGCACCTAATTGGGAGTTAAACGCCCAAACTGGCACTAAAGCTGGCGTTTAACTCCAAGGAGAGTCTCTACACGAAATTTCTTCATTGCTCAGCCCAAACACACACCAAGTGGGCCCGGAAGTGGATTTTTATGTCATTTACTCATCTATGTACTAGTTTTCTATAAGTAGGACCTTTTACTATTGTATTAGAGAGCTTGAAATCTAGGACTTTTGGTAGCTATCTTTGTTTTATGCTATCTTAGACCTTTGGGAGGCTGGCCATTCGGCCATGCCTAGACCTTATGCTTATGTATTTTCAACGGTGGAGTTTCTACACACCATAGATTAAGGTGTGGAGCTCTGCTGTACCTCGAGTATTAATGCAATTACTATTGTTCTTCCATTCAATTCCGTGAGATCAGAGTCTTCGTGGTATAGGCAAGAACTGATGGCAGCATTCAAGAGAATCCGGAAGGTCTAACCTTGTCTGTGGTATTCTGAGTAGGATTCAATGACTGAATGACTGTGACGTGCTTCAAACCTGTAACCTACTGGGCGTTAGTGACAGACGCAAAAGAGTGATTCTATTCCGGTAGGGGAGGGAACCAAACCGGTGATTGGCAGCACTGTGACAGAGTGCGTGCATTAGCTTTCACTGCACGGTGGGGAGGTAGCTGCTGACAACAGTGAGACCCTATACGAGCTTGCCATGGAAAGGAGTAAGAAAGGATTGGATGAAGGCAGTAGGAAAGCAGAGAGACGGAAGGGAAGGCATCTTCATACACTTGTCTGAAGCTCTTACACCAATGATATACATAAGTATCACTATCTTTATCTTTTATATTATTTTCGTTCATCATCATATACATTTGAGTTTGCCTGACTAAGATTTACAAGATGACCATAGCTTGCTTCAATGCTAACAATCTCCGTGGGATCGACCCTTACTCACGTAAGGTATTACTTGGACGACCCAGTGCACTTGCTGGTTAGTTGTGTGAAGTTGTAGTGTTCACAATTTCGCGCACCACCACCTTAACCCTCCACCTAAACAACTTAACGAGACACATCAGCAAGTTCCATCACTCCTTGATGAAGAAAGTCACAGAAGGACCGCGTTGGCAGACGGAGCACAAGGTTAGGGGCCAAAGTAGACCATTTTTTTGTCAAGAGTCATGTTGTCATTCGCAAAATTGGACAGGGACCGGATTGGTACTTTACTCGTATATTTAATATTAAAATATATAGTAGCCCCTGCGTATTGTATATTTAAATATTAAAAGTACAATATGCTCCTTGCGAATTGTCCCACCCAAAATTTTAAAAAATACTGTAAAATCCAATAATTGAATATTACACCAAAATTTGATCAATATCTAAAAAAATTAACTGGTGTATTCGTGGGTTATGAGAAAAAAAAACTTTTTCTAAGACAAAATCACCAAGCCCGTTTTATTTATAAGTTCATTCGGTGAGGGAAATTGAGGATTTTTCATTAAAAGAAACGGCACAATTGAAATGTTTGAGAGAAAGTTAAGAATGTTTTTGTCAATTTAGGACAAAATAATGGGAGTTACTTGTCACCGGTGATTTGTAGGTGGCTTAAGATGGGTGTCAAATATGCATATGATGGAAAAAGGGTGCTTCTGATTCATGAACATGTCTCTTTTTCTCACTACAACATCCCTTTTACTCTCACATTATGGAAACTCTCTGTTCTGAGCGTTACCTTAAACGTTGATTTGAGCTTGAATGTGAGGTATAGATCCCTTGTGAGGCAGCGCCCGACTTGGTTGGTGCCGAGGTGCACCGTCCGAGTTTCTCGTGAGGAGGTGGGGTATGGTACCTGCAAGAGACTCCGATGCTTAAGTCAGCAAGGGCTTTAGGCAGGTTTTTAATAGATCAGAATGTAAATTATACTTGAGGGTGTTAGTGTACTTATAGTAGATTCCATAACCATCTTTGTATGAGTAGTTCCACCTTTATTGGTGGATGACCGTTCGTTTTATCTTGGGAGCTATTGAGATCTATCTTTTAGGAAAGATAGAAATAGTGGGAGAGATTTGTGGAGGTAGTTACTTGCATGGGCAAGTAGAGCTGGGCTCCTTTCACAGTGTCCGGCCCCTTTAAAGAGGCCGGGTATAGGTCAAAGGCCCCTCTCTGGGTCGGACCTTTTCTACTTATTGGGCCTGTCTTTATCCGTTAGGTCAGAGTATGAACAGTGCCTCTACGTGAGTCCGAGCTTTATATTAGGTCACTCGAGCATTTAGTGTTTCTGAAAATTTGAACGTTGCCTCCTTAAATGAGGGAGCGAACGTTGCGCGGCAATTTCCTTAGAATTCGCGCATGTTTTTAAGAAGGGTTTAAAAAATCCCTTTTTCCCCTTTACTTTTATAAAAGCACTTTGACTCTTCCTCTTCTTCTTTTTCACATTTTTGAAAATCTTTCATCTTTTTTTCTTTGCAAAGAACCTTTTATTTTTCTTTATTACTGTGAGGATTCTCTCTCTTCCCTTGTCGCTTTTCAATTGCTCTTGCTTCCAAGATTTCTTCGTCTTGGATCTTCTGAAGGTTTTAGCTTGTTATTATGGAGAGGAACTTACGTGGTTTTGTCATTTGATGTGCCCCTCCTTCTTCGAAAATTCAAGGTTAGTGCTTCTATTTATCAGTAGCTTTATGTTCTATTTGTCTTGCAACTGTCTTGAATGGCTTTCAAACAGTCATGCTAGCAATAGGCTTCTTTGTTTTGTTGATTCTTGGATTTTGGTGGCGGTCGTAGTTGTTTTCTTTAAAACTTTTCTTTGGGAAAGTCGTTGACTACCGCTGTTTAATCTGAAAAAAAATTTTGAAACCACTTTTGTTGATTGAACCTAAATAATTTATGTTGATTGAATTACTGTTGGTTATCTGGAGGATTTTCTAAGTTTTGCGGAACTATATTTGTAACCGTTTTTCGGTTCGTTGTCGTATTGCCCCCAATGGTGCTGCTACTATGTAATGATGTCGTTACTGATAGCATAGGAGATACACCATTTTTGACGCTTTTTGTATGTAGAAGGGATTTGAAACCATCTTGATGTGTTTTGTTTGTTTTTGCCCGATCTGTTTTAGACATCGTCCGAACTCTTTAAGTGACGATCTCTTTATTTTGCATTTGTAAGTATAGCTTTTATGTCGTGCTGTGTTGTTCTAAATTGGGTAGATACCTCTGTTTTTTTGTGTCTCTGTAGTTGATAAGCAATATTGTGAAGAGTTCCGTAGACACCATAAAATTTGTGAGAACAAAGAGGATGAGAGAAATTACGAGCTAGTAGTGCCCGATCCCAAAGAGAGAATATGTTTTCCTCCTCTAGATAACTCAGAATGTGCTTTCTTTTACGTCTATGATTGCTTTTTCTTAAAGTTAGACGTTTCACTCCCTTTTACCGATTTTGAATCAAACATTCTTTGACTTGTAACGTTGCTCTTTTTCAAATTCACCCGAATTCTTGGACCTTCTTAAAGATATTCCAGCTTTTCTGTCGAGAACTTGAAGTCCAACCTTCTACTAAAGTCTTCTTTTGTTTGTAAGAAATTTTCTTTTTAATATAATTAAAAGACAATTAGTAAGAAATTCATCTTTTATTTTATTTCTGAGTTATTCTTCACAACATTCATAATTGAAAAAGATTTCTCAATTGTAGTAGTTGAAATATAGAAAATTAATACCAAATGAATAACGCTCACAACAAAAATTCACTTTACGAGATTTAAAAATATTAATAATAATATCTTTTTAGATTTTTTTAATATTATTACTTATTTTTTAGATATTAGAAATTATTAATATTAAGTTAGATTAGACTTTTATTTATATTAAACTAAATACTAAATAAATATATTCCCATGTCCCACAATTTTTTAGAATTGATGTGTTCGTTCCGTTCGTGTCATGTGTCTCTCTGCTTCGTAGAACTATATACACTCCATTTCTCTTCATGAGACATTCGATCACCCGTTACATATACTGATTCCACAAACTCCCTCAATTCCTTTGCACTCTTGGCTTCACATTTGATCCTATGGTCATCACTTGTGCCTAGCTCCACTGCACCCATCACTATTAAAATCTGCAACGCTTGCTTTAGTCCTTCCTTCATATTCTCTCGGTCAGAATCATCCAACTCATACTTTCTCATCCATTGCAAGAGTTTCCAACTATGGCAAAACATTAATTCTGTCGCCACGGTGATATATACGTCACTATCCCAACTCCAAACGGAGGTGGGAGTGGAAATGTGGAATGATGCAACACCACAGTTTTGGGCCAATAAAACTGGGGTTCAGAAGAAGCTTTCTGAGTTCACTTTTGTTATGAAACATAAGAGACTTTGAATTTAGATTATATTGAGTTTAATGTTTTTTACTTTTTTATGTTTTTAAATATTTTTTGGGTTATTCTAAATAGTATTTATGAATCCGTGTGATTTGAGTCCCAAATAACTAATCAACTATATCGTTTGAAGATTAATAGATTATTAGTGTCCACGGGTACATGCTGGTATGTCTCATACTAGTTCAGATAAACTCTATCGTTTGTATAATATAATTCTTGAAACAGGAATGTATGTGGCGTTTCCAGGATAAAATGGTACGGAATAAGAAAACCACCAATCAGGATGACCACAACATAAATATGGCGTCCAAGCCATTATACCAAGAGGAACATAAAATCCCTTGGAATTGGTAATGGACGCAATCTAACTCTTAATAGTAAATAACCAAATATCACATTATAAACACCAGAGAGAATTCCATAAACAAAGAAACATTCACATTCATACAAATTCCCAAAATCACTTGAATTGTTATTGCTATGCAAACTTCATCAATAACTATAGTGCTCAGAAGAAGGAGAAGTCGTTTTTAAAAATTAAGCTCACGGCGAAACCTGACGGTAACGTCCACTGCTCAAAAAACACATCCAGTGTTTTCATCTCGTCACTGCACTTAACCAAACTTGAAATTAATTGAAACTACTTCGGAAAATAATAATAATAATATTAAGTGAAAAATTCGATATTGAAACAAATCAAAGGCTTCAGTGTGTGTAACAATCAGATCATTGATATGAAATCTCACTGAAATCCGCTAAGATAATTATATTTTCATCATAAGCCAAAAATTTTCTCAAACCAGTTCATCAAAAACGGAATTTGTAGAAAATTTGAAAGGGTAGTATTGAGAAAATAGAGCAGACATTAAACCCTAAAATTTTGAAATAATTTGAAGTGTGCTCAGACAGCCAAGGGTTAATAATCAAATTCCGGGGTGAAGAATCCCAGATCAGAAACTCTAGTCCAAAAAATTGCTTCGTCACAGCACGGAACCAAAATTACCACAACTTTAATTGGGAGAGATGAAAATAATGACGAAAAACAACATAAAACAACGAAGAAAACAGAACGCCCAACTCGTAAAGATGCAACCTTTGTGAGAATTCAAGATCCGAAACGGTAAAGCGTGGTGAAGAAACCCTAAAGAGACATTTGGATCGCTGCGAAAGCAGGGTGGTGGAAAGAAAGTGCAATTGGGTTGGATTATATAGGGAAGGAAGGGGAGTGAGGAGATACAAATTAGGGTTTATGAGCATTTGAGTTTGTGGCGGCTCTCCTGTGGGTTCACAAAAAATTTTGCCCTTTTTGTCGCGTGGGCTGGACTTAAAAGTCTTAAACTTCCTGCTACTCGTCCAATCTATTTTTATCTTTTTTTATTTATTTTTTCTTACAAAATTTTCAAAATTAAAAGCCCTAATAATAATTTGTGTCAAAAAACCCTAATAATAATAACAAATTTTATAAATGGTCATTTATTAAAACTTTTAAATATACCACAAGTTAAATTTTTTCTATTTATTAAGTCTTACTTTTCTACTAATCATTCTGAAGTAGAATAATTTACTTATTCACGAGCTATACTAAATAATTGCTATTTAAGATAATTTATACTGATAAGAAATAAATCACTACATCTCAGAATAATTTACATAAAGCAAAACATGACAGAGATATAATATAAAACCATTCAGAACAAAGGCATAATATTAGAGAGAAATTAATTTATATGCATAATTTATTCATATATTGCAATTTAAAAATATTATGTGTACACTAAAATTTTTAAAATATTTTTTTAGTTTAACTTAACACAATTTTTAAAACCAGTCAGAATAATACTATTTTTTATAGTTATCAAAATTCAATAGATCAAACTATTAGTTTATTGATTCAATTTATGAGTTATTAGTTGAACCGATCAAATTAATCCTATATGAATAAAAATATAAAATAATTAAAAATCTAAAATTAAAATTTAGAATATATATTTTTACTGTATTTTAAATACAATCAAATATTAAATTTTAAAAATAACTAATACAAAAATAAACATAAAATTAATTAGTATTATTATAGTATCTTAATTTTAACAATTTGTACTACGTGGACCGATTCTGGTGGGTTTTATTCCTTATACAATTCCATGAACAAACCCAACTGCCTGAACTTCCTATTTATTAGGAACCGGCTAACAACTATGCTATTCTTTTCATTTTGATGGTGTAATTTTTTTCGGGCATGCATTATATTTTGTTTTGTATATTATTATCAGGGCAATTTATATAAATAAATTGTTTGTCTTTTAAATTTATGCAATTACATTCTTTTAAATATGAAGACACAAATACATTATTTTATATATCTATAGAAACTACTACTGCCAATAGTAATTTACGTAAACACATAATCCGCTATAGTCAGCCGCGGATTATATACAAATGGGGGAACAGAGAAATCGCTAGAGGCTGTCGCGATTTCTGTGTATTGATGCTTGGCCATAAACCGCTATTGGCAGTAGCGGTTTATGTGTATAGGGACACGTGCGTAAACCACTGGAGGCTATAGCGGTTTACATAGAGAGTGAATGCCCATATAAACCGTAGAAGGCAGCCGCGGATTACTTATTTGGAGTCATTTTAAAGTTGTTTAGAGAGAGAAAATTCTAGAGAGAGGTCAGAGCAAGTTGAGAGCGGGTCCGAGGTATCTGAGTGCCGACCTCCAGCTGGATATCATGGCAGACGAACAGAGCTTGTACCGACTGAACGGTGTTGCCCATATTGCCGGTGCTATTGGTGACGAGGTCAGTTATATATTTTTTTTAGTGTTAGCATTTGTTAATTAGAAAATTGGTATGTAAGGGAGAGGAACTAGAATTTATAGTTTTAATCCTTATAGTTTGAAATTAGACTTTGCATGTTAGGATGTAGAATGTAGTAGAGCTGTACATACGAATCGGTTTAGGTAACAATTTTTGTTTCCTTAATTTCCAACTATGATTAATTAACTGAATTTATTTCCCTTTAATCAATCTGATTCCTTGTGTTATTGGTTTTCTTTTGGAATTCTTATTATTTTTATGAGTCCCTTTTTTATTATTTATCCGTTTTTTAGTTAACAGAGAACCCGACCATGTGTGATTGGGCAAACAGGATGGAGTATGAGAGGTGGACACAGCACAAGGATGGGAGGAGATGATATGGTCATATGACAACCAACATATCTGAGTGCGTGAACTCTATTTTGAATGGCACAATAAATCTACCGGTGACATCCTTGGTGAAGTCAACCTATCTACGGCTAGCTGAGTTGTTTGTTATCTAGGGGCAGACGGCAGAGGCACAGTTAGGGTCCGGCACTGGTTTTTCTAGGCACTTGTTAAGGCCATTGAGCGAAACTTGAGGAATTCGAGGTGCTTCACGGTGACCGTGTTCGGCAGGCATCAAGTTGAGTATACTGTGGCAGAGACTACCCCCACAGAAAAATTCTTGTTTGGTAGCTACTGGGTTTCCCTAAGGGATCGCACCTGCGATTGTGGATACTTCCAGGCACTGCACTATCCCTGTTGCCATGCCATTCCATGCTGTGCGCAGTTACGACTAGATTGGGCCACCTACGTCGATGAAGTCTACAGCATGTCTGAGGTATTCAAGGTCTACCAGATATCCTTTGCACCTTGTATTCTAGAGGGGCTTTGGCCCCCATATAACCGTCTGACTGTCATCCTCGACCCGAACATGAGACGGGCAAGAGAAGGACGACCACGGTCCACCCGCATCCACAACAACATAGACGTAGCTGACACTAGTCGATCGAAGCGGTATGGCCTATGCAGGCAGCCCGGTCACACCCGAAGGGGTTGCCCTCAGCGAGGTTCTACTAGCGGCATATAGGTTTAGATAGTTTAGTGACTTTGTATTAGGTTATGTGCCAGTTTAATTGTTATCAGTTTAGTATTGGTCCTTATTATCATGTAATACTTTCCTTTAATTCAAGTAGTTCATTATCACTTTGCTATTTTGTATTAATGTACTCAGAACTAAATCAATTCAACGAATCAAGGAAAATCGACTTCCATTATACAAATTTTCATATAGTCATCAATATAAATATATCATTAGCTATATACTAGTAGATGAAGATCCCATATAACAGTCATCCATAATATGTAAACATAAATTCACTAACAAGTAGATAAATCACATATGCAAAATAAAAATACAACACAACAGACTAATCATCACCATCATTCTGGGCGACGGCATCAAAAGGACCAAGCAGATGAGATCCTGTCCCACGTCGACGAGGACGCCTGACTTTAGTCGGTTGGGCCGCCTTCTGTGCAACGTCATCAACCGGACGGTCTAACCTAAATGCAGACTGGGGCGTCTCTCCCATGGTAAACCAAGTATCCAACGGGCTACCTACAGGCTCGTTAAGGTCCAAATTGTACTGTCCCTAGTAGTCAGGTGCAAATTAAAAAGAAAAAATTGGAAAAACTAAAAAACGGACAAATAATAAAAAAAGGGACTCATATGAGCATAAACAATAAGAATTTCAAAAAAAAACAATAACACAAGGAATAAGATTGATTAAAGGAAATAAATTCAGTTAATTAATCATAGTTGGAAATTAAAGAAACAAAAATCGCTACCCAAACCGATTCGTATGTACAGCTCTACTACATTCTACATCCTAACATGCAAAGTCTAATTTCAAATTATAAGGATTAAACTATAAATTCTAGTTTCTCTACCTTACATACCATTTTTCTAATTAACAAATGCTAATGCTAAAAAAAATAAAATATAACTGACCTTGTCATCAATGGAACCGGCAATATGGGCAACACCGTTCAATCGGTACAAGCTCTGTTCGTCTGCCGTAATATCCAGCTGGAGGCAAGGTAGAGAAAATCGAGATTTTACGTGAAATCAAAAAAGTAAATTAAGTACGTAAAACGTAAAATCTTAATAAGATTTAAATCGTAAAATCGTCAGACCTAGTATAAATTTCATAAAATCGATTGACTCATTTAAAATCGTAATATCGGAAGATTTTAAGAGTTAAATCGAGATTCTAGCTACTATGGCTGGAGGTCAGCACTCAGATACCTCGGACCCGCTCTCAACTTGCTCTGACCTCTCTCTAGAATTTTCTCTCTCTAAACAACCTCAAAATGACTCCAAATGAGTAATCTGCGGCTGCCTTCAATGGTTTATATAGGCATTCACTCTCCACACAAACTGCTATAGCCTCCAGTGGTTTACGCACGTGTCCCTATACACATAAACCGCTACTGCCAGTAGCAGTTTGATGGTGGAAAAATCGTCGGTAAAGAATTTCACAAAAATAATCGTGTTGCAAGTATAGTTCTAAACTGACAATTCAACCTCAATCAAATTTAATATGTTTGTCACTTAAGCAAACCAAATAAAATTAATCGAAGTATTAAACCTCGGGTCATCTCTCAAGGAATTGCAGGAAAGTGCTTTTACTATTGGTTATGGAAAAGTATCTTTTTGGGTTTTTGAAATAAGGAACAAGGAAATAAAATGGCAAGAAATTAAATTAATAACTAAGAAAACTCTTAACTAGGATTGAGAATTAGAAGTCATGTCCTCGTTATCATAATCAATTGTGATGGTAATTGCCTTTTACTCTCACTTAGTTAACCTCTAACAATGAAGAAAAGTCAAGTGAGCAAAATCAACTTAAGTTCACAAGTCCTAATCAAAGACTAGATTTAGTGAAGTCTAAGCCAACCAGCAAGTCTCAATTACCAATCAACAAAAGACTTTTGATAACTCAAGAGTCTCTAAATAATCAATCCCAAGCAAGAGCATGAAAATCTAAATTAAAATCCAACCAAACATTTTATCAAATACTTGGAAGGCACAAAATAAAAGCATAGAGAATTAATAAGAGATGATAAATTCTAAAATCAACAATTGCATGGAATCAATAACATAAATGAAGAGAGAAGCAATAAACATGAAATACCTCAAATTGCATTAAAAAGGAAATTGAATCTAACATGAAGAGTTCATAAACTAAATTAGCAAAACAAGGGAATCACAATGAGAGATAGATAACTAAAGTAATAGAACAATTAAAGTAGAAGAAACCTAAATTGAAGCAAGGTAGAATTCTAAAATTGAGAAGAAATAAACCTAAAAGCCCTAAAACCTAGAGAGAGGAGAGAGCCTCTCTCTTTAGAAAACTAGATCTAAAAGACTAAAACCTAAAACTATGTATAAGGAGAAATTGTGTCCTTGATTCTCCCACTCCCCAGCCTCTAATTTGTGTTCTCGGGTTTGGAACTGCGCCAAAAAAGAGCCCAGAAATTGCCACCAGCGTTTTCTGATATATGCAGCATGTGACGCTTTGTCACGCGTACGCATCGCCCACGCGTACGCATCGCTTGACAAAATCCTAGTCACGCGTACACGTTGCCTACGCGTACGCGTCGCTTGTCTTCTGCGACAGTCACGCGTACGTGTCGTCCACGCGTGCGCGTCGCTGCCAGCTTCTCAAAACTTCATTTTCTTGTGTTCCTTCCACTTTTGCATGCTTCCTTTCCATCCTCTAAGCCATTCCTGCCCCCTATAAACCCTGAAAACATTCTGTAAACATATCACGGCATCGAATGGTAATGAGAGAGGATTAAAATTAGCAAATTTAAAGCCAAAGAAGCATGTTTCCAATCAAAGCACAAAATTAGGAAGGAAAATGTAAAATATGCGAATTCAATGAATAAGTGTGAGAATAATGTAAAAAACCCACTAAATTAAGCACAAGATAAACCCTAAAAATGGGGTTTATCATGGTTTATGGCCAAGCATCAATAAACAAAAATTGCGATAGCCTCTAGCAATTTCTGTGTTTCCCCATTTGCATGTAATCCGCGGCTGGCTATAACGGATTACGTGTTTATGTAAACTACTTGATGAGTTTGGAAAACTCAGATTTATTTTGATGATGAACAAACATTGTTAAAATAATTAATTACAAAATTATTAATTTGATTTTCATTTAACATATGTTAATTAATAATTTTGTGTTGCAGGTTTTATAATTGGGCCGAAAAATAAAAGAAAGGTTGCAAGCCCAAATCAAAACTAACAATTAGCCTTGCTTCATGTTTCTTATACTATGTGGCTGAATTGTTGTGATATTAATTGGGCCAAATTGAAGCTATTATTATTAGAAGCCCAAATTAATATTGATGCTACAAGACCCAATGTATGATCCGAATCCACTAAGCATAGAAAGCAAAGTTCCATTGCTTCCAACGGAACTTCTTTACTCATCAGGAAGTGGAATTCAAAACTTTATTAAGTAAAGCTAATACATGCATGGGAACTATGAGAGAGAAAAGTGTGATTGACATGATTGATTGCATTGAAGAAGCACGCTACTCAGTATAGAGGAAAAGCAACTCATTACAATTAATTTATTCTATTTCATTTAATTGCTTTCCTTTCAAACTCCATCTTCTCTCTCATTTCTTTCTTTCTTTTGGTCAATACCCAGGAAACCATAGAAGCAAAAATGAGCTACCAAAAGAAAGGAAAAGCACGTCTCAAGACCATCATGATGATGGCAAGAAAACATATCAAAATAAAGTATGTTGTGGTTGAGATTTTCACCAAAAATGGTAAGATTTGGTGAGGTGATCTCGAGCTCTTCATATCAAAAAGAAAGAAGGAGATTCGGCCAGCAAGGAGGAGATCTTTGGAGGCATGGCTTGTCTCTGATTCTGCTCAACCACCACAGGAAGTAGCTAGAGTGACAAAGTGATGGAAGAGGCAGAGATTGGAGCAGATAAAGTTATCATCATCATGAAGCATCAAGGGCTAGAAATCCATCTTGGAGAGCAAGCCAAGGATGGAGAGCTCGGATTGATGAAGAGCGATGACCAAGGAAGAACTAGAGGTATTTGCATGTTAGATTTTGCATGGGTTACCTACTCTCTCTCTTTGGCTGAACCGGTTTTGTATGAAGAAAAAGAAGTTAAGCTTGGTTTCTGTTTCAACTCTGAAGGCTTCTCCTCTCTATAAAAGGGGTGAACAGTCACGGTTTGATTTAAGGAGTTAGAAGTAAACAGCGAGAGTGCAAGGCACAGGATTCTCATAGCTACCTAAGCTTACAGATTTTCTTCTCCTTCAATGTATTCTGTTTTGTAATTTTTTTGTTTAATTTTGTCATGTCTTGAGTCTTATTGAAAAAGGCAAACAGTGAGATTTGTATAAAAAAGCCATAGAGCGGAAAAAGGCAGAGGGTGCAAAATTAAAAGAAAAAAGTCATAGATGTCCTTAGAGTTCATTTGTTCATCTATGTTGTTTTTCATGATTCTGTGGGAATCCCCTTGTAAGTTGGGTTAGCACTTTACAGTTTGCAATCAGGTTGATTATAGTGAAATTTCATCATTGTTGTGATGGAGACTGGATGTAGGCTGCATTGCACTTAGCAGCTGAACCAGGATATATCTGGGTGTAATTTTCTTTCTCTTCTACTCCATTTCTATTTCTACTGCACAGGAGCTAAAATAAAAAATATCTCATGCCAAGTGACGAGACAAAAATAAAAGTCTCGTGACTAGGGACCAGACAAAAACAGAAAAGTCTCCTCAAAGACCAGAAAAGTGTTAGCAAGCAAAAAAGGGGGCTAAGATTCAACCCCCTTTCTCTTAGCCACTGAAACCATCAATTGGTATCAGAGCTTGGTCTCAAAGAGATCAAGCTTTGCAGCTTGGAGAAAAGATCCTCATGGCAGAAAGCATTGGCTCAAATCTGGTGTCCTATAACCTTACAGAAGGACAGTCAAGCAACAGACCGCATCTTTTCAATGGGAAAAACTATACCTATTGGAAGGAGAGAATGAAGATCTTTGTGCAAGCAGTAGACTACAGACTATGAAAGATTATCCTGGAGGGTCCTTAATTTCCAATCAACACAAGTGCTGAAGGAGTAGTCACTCTTAAACCTGAAGCAAGCTGGACCGAAGAAGATAGAAAGAAAGTAGAGCTAAATGCCAAAGCTGTAAATCTACTCAACTGTGCTATAAGCTTCGAGGAGTACCAACGGGTATCACGATGCACAACGGCAAAGAAAATCTGGGATAAATTACAAATCACTCATGAAGGAACCACCATTGTAAAGAAGACTCGGATAGACATGTTAAACAGGGAGTATGAAATGTTTACAATGAAGGAAGGAGAATCCTTTGATGAACTGTTCAAATGGTTCAACACCATCATTGTTGGCTTGGATGCTATGGGAATAACACATTCCGATTCTGTGCTTGTGAGAAGAGTGTTGAGATATCTCACTAAAGAGTGGAAAACAAAAGTTTTAATTATTTTAGAGAGCAGTAGCCTTGATTCCATGACATTTGATGATTTGAGAGGAAACCTTCTTGCTTTTGAAAACACTTATTTGAAAAAAGAGTCAAAAAAGAAAGGAATTGCTTTTTCTTCTGTAACTAACCCCCTGGATGATGAATCCAGTGATAACTCCTCTGAAAATGAATTTGTGTTGTTTGCCAAAAAATTCAGAAAAATAGTGAAGTTCAAAGGCAAAGGCAATGAAGTAACTTTTTACAACTGCAAGGAAATGGGACACTTCAAATCTGACTGTCCCAAGTTAAAGAAGGAGGAGAAGCAAAAAAGGGGAAAGAAGAAGGGTTTGATGGCATCATGGAAAGACTTGGAAAATGACTCAGACAGTGATGAAGAATCTGAGACCAAGTCACAGCCGTGTCTCATGGCAAATCATATAGATCAGGTATTCTTTCAAAACCCTAACACTGAAGACCTTCATCTTATGATAGATCACCTTTCTGAAAAAATAAGATGTTTTTTGCTTGATAATCAAGATCTTGAACAACAATTTGTCATTCTTAAAGCTGAAAATAATTTTCTCAAAGAAAAGCTAAGGGAGACCGAAACTGCTTGTGATCTTATGGAAGAAAATAAGAAATTGAAAGCTCAACTTAGAAGTTGTGAAAGTGATCATTCGGTAGTTGCATATGTAAACTGTTTCAAGGAAAATGAAGAGTTGCTAAAAAGGGTTAAAAGTCTTGAAAATGACTTAGCCAAGTTTACTCAAAGTTTTAAAAATTTAAATCAAATATTGGCTAGTCAAAAATCACTCTTTGATAAAGTTGGTTTGGGATTTTATAAATCTCATAAGAAACCTTCTTTTAAAAATAGAGCTTCTTCCTCTAATGACACAAGGTTTCAAGATCCCACCTACTTTAACAAAACAGCAACTCCAAGGTTTTGTAGGCTATGCAACCGAAACAGTCATTTTCCCATTCAGTGTTTTTTTGGTGAAAGAATGATTGGTGATAAAGTCTACAAAGTTGTTTTTTATTATAATGATTTGGGACATAGGAGATGGTTTAACGTGAAAGGATCCAAGAAGATTTGGATACCTAAGGTCACTTGAGTTTATTTTGTAGGTATGCCTAGCATCCAAGAGGAAAGAAAATATGTGGTACATGGACAGCGGATGCTCTAGGCATATGACCGGAAAGACAACGTTCTTCATAAAGCTTGATGAATATGATGGAGGACTTGTCACTTTCGGTGATGATGGTAAGGGAAAGATAGTGGCCGTTGGAAAAGTTGGTAAAAACTTTTCATCTTGTATAAATGAGGTTCTTCTTGTAAATGGTTTGAAACATAATTTACTTAGTGTTCATACCCTGGGTCGAGCTGTCCGACCCGGGATGTTCTACAGACAAAGCGACCGACCTCTTCAGGTCAGGATGACCCAACCTCTTCTCAAAGAGCTCAGCCAAGCCACAGAAAAGCCCAATAAAGGGCCCAAATAGAGGAACACGTCCCGAATCCAAGGGCAGCCCAAGCCTGTGAGATAAAGGCGGTTCCCTTGAAGATACGAGGACCCCAGTCAAAGATAAGATAAAGATAAGATAAGGTAACTAACTTATCTCATCTAAAGAGGTCATTCTACACCATTATAAATACATTGGAGCACCCAGGTATAACTCATACTCTGATTCTACTCAATACCTGCTTAATACCCTTGCTAACTTAAGCATCGGAGTCCCTTGCAGGTACCCCCACCCTCCGGGGACGAAGGATCAGCACCATCACCAAGTCCAATAAGTCAGACACAACAGCTCCGACCCACACAGAAGATCTCGTCCGAGATTGACCTACAGTTTCAGGTAACCCTCGGAACATTGGCGCCGTTCCCAGGTAACCCTCAGATTTAGACGAAAGAATGCCGCACACAAACGCGGATACCACACCGAAAGGTACTTCCAAAATCAACAACAAGAAGAACTCCCGAAATGAGGGAGCTATGGATGCATTTCAAGACCGGTTAAAACAACTTAAGGAAGAAGCCCTACGCCAACGAGAGGCCGAGAAGGACCTACAAAGGGAAATAAGGCGACGCCGGGAATTGGAGAACAAACTCATAAAACTTAAGACCAATGTCAAAACGAAAGCCAGCCGATCTACTCCTGAAGATAGCAACCGCAAGGAGCAAGATCCAATCACCAAGGAGATCATAAAGACAAAAATCCCAAAGGACTTTAAACTCCCAGACATGACCTTATACGACGGTACTACAGATCTTAGCCATCATCTCAGCAACTTCAGAAGCAGAATGTATCTCACCGACGCCTCAGATGCAGTTTGTTGCAAAGCCTTTCCAACTACTTTAACAAAAACAGCAATTAGATGGTTCGACAACCTCCCTCCTAGGTCCATCTCAAGTTTTGACGACATGGCTAAGAAATTCCTGGCCAGATTCTCCATCCAAAAGGACAAAGCTAAACATGCTCTGAGCTTACTGGGAATCAGACAAGGAGAGCGGAAAACCCTGCATAACTACATGGAGAGATTCAAAAAGACATGCATGGATATACAGAACCTGCCAATAGAAGCCGCTATTATGGGCCTCATTAATGGCTTGCGAGAAGGGCCCTTTAGTCAATCTATATCAAAAAAATACCCCACATCTCTGAACGAGGTGCAGGAACGAGCGGAAAAATACATCAACATGGAAGAAAACTCCCGATTAGGGGAGACCTCGAAGGCCGGATTCACCCCCCGGGACAAAGACAAAGATTCCAGAAAGAAGGAAGATTGACATGGAGAGAAAATTAAAAAAGACCACAATTACACCCCTCTTCGAGTATCTCTTGTGGATGTATACAGAGAGGTTTGCAACATGGAAAAATACCACCAGCTCGACCTCTCAAAGGCAAAAAAGGAGGATGAAATCGGGCTGAATATTGTGAATATCATCGGATCCGCGGGCACTCCACCAATGAGTGTTTTGACTTAAAAAATGTCATAGAAAAGCTCGTACGAGAAGGAAAGCTAGATCGATATCTAGCCACCCATGATGATGAACAAAGAAAAAGAAGAAGAGCAGAAGATGTCGGACCAACCGCGCGATCATCTCGAACGCCAGAAAGACATGTCCACATGATACACGGCGGATTCACCGGGGGAGAAATCTCCAAATCATCTCGCAAAAGACATCTCAAAGACGTATATCACGTCATAGAAAAGAAGGAAGCACCCGACATCCCGGCGATCAATTTTACCAAGGAAGACGCATCCGGCGTCGCATCAGGGCATAACGATTGATGAGAAGACTTTTGCGTGGTCTAGAATTCAGAATAAATTTCCATTGCAAGTATAGCTTCTAAACCAACAAAAGTCCTTTCATACAAACGTTTTGGTTGTCACAAGTAACAAACCCCTTTAAAATTGACAACCAAGTATTTAAACCCCGGGTCGTCTTCTCAAGGAATTACAGGGAAGTATGTTCTTATTATTGGTTATAAAAAAGGTAAAATTGGGGGTTTTGGAATTAAGGAAGAAGTATGACAAGTAATTTAAATGACAATTAAAATAAATAAATAACTGTAAAGCAAACTTTTTGCAAGGTATGAGAAATTGGAAGTCCAGACTTTGTTATTCTTAGCAATAATAATAAAAGTTGAATATTAACTCCACTTAGTTAACCTTTACTAAAGCAAAGGAAAGTCAAGGGACTAATTAGTTTGACCTTCTAATCCTATTTATTTCCTAAGAAAAGGTTGGGATTATTGAAGTTCAATTCAATTAGCAAAGATAACAGTTATCAATTATGTTGAGCTAAGATAACTCCTGAGTTACTAATTTCTTAACCAAGACCAAAAAGGGGAAAAGTAAAATCTACTTGAATGAAAATAAATTGGATAAAGCCAAAGCATCCATAACATATAAATCTGAAATACCTCAAATTATATTAAATAAAAATGTCAATTCTAACATAGACAATATCAACAGCCAATTAGGCAACATCAATCAAACACAATAATAGCTTCAGAGTAAACAAAAATAGAAGAGAAATTAAATAGTAAAAGGAATATTGAACCTGTAATGAAGAAGTTGAAATCCTAATCCTAATCCTAATCCTAAGAGAGAGGAGAGAACCTCTCTCACTAAAAACTAGATCTAAATCATGGAAAGTGAATTATGAAAGCATCATTATGAATGGATGCATTCTCTCACTTTATAGCCTCTAGTCTGTGTTCTGGGCTGAAAACTGGGTCAAAAACAGCCCAGAAATCACTCCCAACGCTTTCTGGTCCATACAGGTCACGGAAGAGTGACGCGGAGGCGTCGTCCATGCGTTAGCGTGGGTTGTGTTCCTGCCAGGTGACGCGGCCACGTGATCCACGCGTTCGCGTTGTCTGGCGTCGAGGAAGCCATGACAAATTATATATCGTTGCGAAGCTCCGGACGTTAGCTTTCCAACGCAACTAAAACCATCTCATTTAGACCTCTGTAGCTCAAGTTATGGTTATTTGAGTGCGAAGAGGTCAGGCTGGACAGCTTAGCAATTTCTTCAACTTCTTGTATTCCTTCCACTTTTGCATGCTTCCTTTCCATCCTCTGAGCCATTCATGCCCTGTAATCCCTAATCACTTAACACACATATCACGGCATCTAATGGTAATAAAAGAGGATTAATATTAACAAATATAAGACCAAAGAAGCATGTTTTCAATCATAGCACAAAATCCGGAAGGAAAACGTAAACTCAT
This sequence comes from Arachis stenosperma, assembly GCF_014773155.1. NCBI lineage: Eukaryota > Viridiplantae > Streptophyta > Magnoliopsida > Fabales > Fabaceae > Arachis > Arachis stenosperma. The sequence goes on from NC_080379.1 coordinate 12,337,406, forward strand.
GCAAATAGTATGAATAAGTGGGTAAAGAGTTGATGAAAACCACTCAATTGAGCATAAGATAAACCATAAAATAGTGGTTTATCAACGATCCCATGGTCATCACTATTATACTGGCAAACACAAATCTTCACCACACGTTGATAGACCAGGGGAGCTCTGCCGATATCTTATTTAAAATTGCTTTCGACAAACTCGGCTTGGAAGAAAAAGAACTCAGAGCATATCTGGATAGCCTGTTTGGGCTAGGAGATACCCTAGTTCAACCGATAGGATACATCTCGCTCCACACAACTTTTGGAAAAGGAAGTCAGTCAAGAACACTCAAAATAGATTACATCGTAGTCGACGTAAGTTCTGCTTACAATGCCCTAATAGGTTGGACAACGTTAAATCAGCTCGGCGCAATAGTCTCGACTCCGCATCTATGCATGAAGTTCCCAACTACAGGAGGAATAGCCACGATAAAGGCAGATCAGAAGATGGCGGCCGCTGTTACAACGAAAGTCTAAACCTCAGAGGCAGAGGAGAAGAATTCCACACAATTGAGCTCGGTGGAGTTCAGAGGCGAGAAGAGCTCCGCCCACAACCTGAAGGAGAAATAGAGAAAATCCAGATCGGGGATACCCCGGACCAAACAACCAATATCGGTACACTCCTAAAAGGAGACATAAAAGAATCACTCATACAATTTCTACGAGACAACGCCAACCTCTTTGCATGGAAGGCCGCAGACATGCCAGGTATCGATCCTAAACTAATGTGCCACAAGCTAGCAGTCTATCCACGATCTCAGACGGTGCAACAAAGGTGTAGAAAGCTAGGACCAGAACGCTCTCAAGCTGTGGAAGAACAGGTACGAGCTCTACTGGAGGCAGGTTTCATAAGAGAAGTCAAATACCCGCTATGGCTTGCTAATGTCGTATTGGTCAAAAAGTCAAACGGGAAGTGGAGAATGTGCGTTGATTATACCGATCTCAACAAAGCCTGCCCGAAAGATCCTTATCCGCTCCCGAACATCGATGCTCTGGTAGATGCCTCCTCCGGATATAAATACCTCTCCTTCATGGATGCATACTCAGGATATAACCAAATCTCAATGTACCCACCCGACCAAGAAAAAACCTCATTTTTAACCCCAAAGGCAAATTACTGCTACATTGTTATGCCCTTCAGTCTTAAAAACGCGGGAGCCACTTACCAAAGATTAATGAACAAAGTTTTTTCGGATCACATCGGAAAGATCATGGAGGTCTACGTACACGACATGCTAATGAAGACGCAAAGCGAAGACATGTTATTATCCGACCTGACACAAATATTCAACACCATAAGACAACACGGCATGCAACTCAATCCCGCAAAATGTATCTTCGCAATAGAAGCTGGTAAATTCTTGGGCTTTATGATCACACAGAGAGGAATCGAGGCAAACCCGGACAAGTGTAGGGCCGTACTCAACATAAAAAGTCCGACTTGTGTCAAAGAGGTACAACAACTTAACGGGAGGTTGGCAGCCTTGTCCAGATTCCTGGCCGGGTCAGCAATAAGATCTCTCCCCTTCTACGCCACTCTAAGGAAGGGAAAGGAGTTTGAATGGACAGCAGAATACGAGCAAGCCTTCCAAGACTTCAAAAAATTCCTGGGACGGCCACCTATACTAAGTCGGCCACAGGAAGGAAAACCACTCATATTGTACCTCGTGGTGGGAAATCGGGCAATAGCCTCAGCACTGGTCCGAGAAGACAACAGTGGGCAACAACCCATATACTTTATCAGCAAAGCATTACAAGGATCCGAGCTGAACTACCCAAAAATAGAAAAGTTCGCCTACGCTCTCATAATAACATCTCGATGAATTCGCCTATATTTCCAGTCTCACACCATTAAAGTTCGGACCAACCAGCCCATAAAAGGAATCTTATAGAAAGCAGACTTGGTAGGCAGAATCTTACAATGGGCAGTCGAGTTGTCCGAATTCAACCTTTAATATGAAGCTCGGACGGCCATCAAATCCCAATATCTGGCCGACTTCATTGCGGAATTCACGGACACACCGAAAATCCCCACAGAATGGAATTTATATGTGGATGGTTCCTCAAATAAAACGGGAAGTGGCACAGGCGTAATAATTGAGAGCAACGAGGGAACCCAAATCGAACTCTCCCTCAAATTTGGGCTCCCTGCATCAAACAATCAAGTGGAATATGAGGCACTACTAGCTGGTTTGAAGCTGGCTAGAGAGGTTGGAGCTCAAAAACTTATCATCTTCAGCGACTTACAGGTAGTCACTTCACAAATAACAGGAAACTACCAAGCCAAAGATCCCACTATGAAAAAGTACCATACCCCGAGAACAGAATGCCCGGGCCGATGCACTCTCAAAACTAGCAAGCACCAAACCAGGAGGCAACAATAGAAGCCTTATCCAAGAAATTCTACAGAATCCATCAATCTCAGAAGAAGAAAAGGTCCTAGCCATAACAGGTCGCGATCAGGGATGGATGACCTCCATAATTAATTACCTCACAACAGAAGCCCTCCCTACAGATGAGAAAGAGGCAAAGAGGTTAAAACGGGAAGCACAATACTACACTATCATAAATAATACTTTATACAAAAGAGGGATTTCAACACCATTGATAAAATGCGTGCCGACTTCCAACACTAAAGATGTCCTAGAAGAAGTACACAGTGGCATTTGTGGCAATCACCTCGGAGCGCAGGCATTCGCCAAAAAAGTACTTCGGGCAGGATTTTATTGGCCAACTCTACAAAAAGAAGCCACAGAATTTGTAAGGATATGTTCACCATGTCAGAAGCATGCCAACTTCCACACCGCTCCGCCAGAGAAACTCATCAGCGTAACCTCACCTTGACCATTCGCAAATTGGGGACTCGATTTCCTCGGACCTTTTCCTCAAGGATCAGGACAAGTTAAATTCCTCATAGTAGGAATAGACTACTTCACAAAATGGATCGAGGCAGAACCCCTAGCCAATGCCACAGCTCAAAGAAGTTGGAAATTCCTATATAGAAACATCGTCACAAGGTTCGAAGTTCCATACTCCATCATTACAGACAATGGTACCAGTTCACAGACGCAGGCTTCAGAAAACTAGCGGCCGACCTGAATATAAAACAACAATTTACCTCTGTTGAGCACCCCCAAGCCAATGGGCATGCTGAAGCTGCTAACAAAGTTATATTAGCAGGGTTAAAATGAAGATCACAGGATGCAAAGGGGAACCTGGGCCGAGGAGCCCCCGCAAGTCCTATGGGCATATCGAACGACTCCACATTCCACGACAAAGGAGTCACCCTTCCGATTAGCTTACGGAATGGAGGCAATGATCCCAGTGAAGGTCGAAGAAGGATCACCTATAGTAATCCATTTTAACGAAAGAGCCAATTCCCAACTTCAAAGGGAAGAGCTCGACTTACTTCCAGAAATCCGAGAAAGAGTTCGAATAAGGGAAGAGGCGTTGAAACGATGAATGGCCTCCAGATACAACCGAAAAGTAATACAGCGGGCCTTTGCTGAAAACGACCTCATCCTAATTCGAAACGACATAGGAACAACTCGACCTGGAGAAGGAAAGCTGGCAGCAAACTGGAAAGGACCCTTCCAAGTCATAGAAGTACTGGGAAAGGGCTACTACATGCTTTCCAAACTCGACGGGCGAGAGCTTCCTAGATCATGGCACGCCTGCAACCTAAGAAGGTACTATAGCTAGGGATGATAAAAGATCTTGGATAAAGCGCACTCTTTTTCCTAAAAAAGGTTTTTTAACGAGGCGCCCAGCCAAGACCTACAAATCACCCAACTTAGGAAACAAACCCCCATGTATATTTGCATTCTCTTTTAATAAAATTTATTCAGATTCTCTACAAACGCTCAAGTCGTATTATTCTGAAACATTCATTACCCGATTATAAAGCTACAGATCGACAGAGAGTGAAAACCAAAATTCACTGCGCAATCACGATAAAAACGAAGGTTAAAACCCAAATTCTACAAAATCAGCAAAGATGAAAACAGAATAATGCAAGAAGTTATTGAAAGTGATCCATAGAAAGGACCTGACGAGGTCCTAATAAAATGGATTGCTATAAAATAACTTAAAGATTGGCCGACACAAAAAGTCGGACCAGCCACAACAACCCAAGTTATAAGTAAAGCCCTGGAAAGAGGTTTGGCCAACCCTATAAAAGAGGATTACTATAACTTCGAAGAGCCCGACATGATGAAGTCGGACTCCTACAAAAAGTTACAAAGATAATCCCTGAAAGAGACCTAAACAAGGTCCAAGAAAGAGGATTATCAAGTAACTCGACAAGGCCCGACGTGACAAAGTCAGCCCAGAAAGATAAGTTACAAAAGATAATCCCTGAAAGAGACCTAAACAAGGTCTAAGAAAGAGGATTATCAAGTAACTCGACAGGGCCCGACGTGACAAAGTCGGCCCAGAAAGATAAGTTACAAAAGATAATCCCTGAAAGAGACCTAAACAGGGTCCAAGAAAGAGGATTATCAAGTAACTCGACAGGATCCGATGTGACAAAGTCGGCCCAAGATGTAAAGCTACAGAAGGTAATCCCTGAAAGAGACCTGAACAAGGTCCAAGAAAGAGGATTACCAAGCAAACTCGACAAAGCCCGACATGACGAAGTCGGTCCAAGATACAAAGCTACAAAGGTAATCCCTGAAAGAGACCTGAACACAGTCCAAGAAAGAGGATTACCAAGTAATTTGACAGGAACCGACACGATAAAGCTACCCTTGGAAGAGACCTTAACTAAAGTCCAAAAAGGAGGGCTACAAACAAACAAAAACCAAGTTGAAAAATCGGCAATCTCAGTATTACGATAAACAACAGTTTAAGATTGATGAGAGCAGCGTCAGGCCAAAGAATTAAGCTGATCATGTCAGACAAAAACCTACGAAGGTGCCACGACAAGTGCAAAGCAGACAGGATATAAAAACTACTAAGTTATGATAATAGCAAGCTTCAGAGGCCACCAAAATCAGCCCAGGAAGCTCGAAAGCCTCTTTATTTTTCAAAACAAAGTTGCTAAACAAGCAGCAGAAGTATCAACAGTCAACAAAACACCATTTACAAAATAAAAAGAGTTCAAAGCCCACAGGCCGGGTTATACATAAATACATCAGAAATAATCAAAGAGAGTCCAAAGGTTTCCCAGTAGCAGCATCCCAGGCTGAAGGAGGACGAGTCTGATGAGGCACTGCATCTACCGTCCCATCATCCTGGTTCAGGATCTGGACATCAAGATCGGACTCAGGCTGAACGACTTCAGCTGCCTGAGAAGGAGAGGGCGGCACAACGGAGACTTTGGTAAAAAGAACAGGAGGAGGCTCAACATCATTATCATCAGGGTCCTCGAGAATGATTTTTCCATCCTTCACAATATTATCCAAGCTAAACAAGGCAAGGTCAGCCTCCGGGGCAATAACCCGAACCTGTTCCTTCAGGTTCTCATAAGCAGTAGTTACGCTGCCCACAAGATGACCCTGGAGCTCAGAATAATCAACCCGGACCGACTCTAGCTCCTCCCGAAGACGCATCACTTCTCGGTAGGATATGACATAGCTTTCTTTGTGCTTCAAAGCCACATCCTCAGCTAATCGCACAGAGGCCGCCAGGGCAAGAGAGCTGGCCTTCTCCCCTTCCAGCTCCTTCTTCAGTTTAGTCACTTCTGCCTCAAACTCCTCCTTGAGACCCTTCATCCGATCAAATTCTTGCTTAGCTTCCTCCATAAAAGCTTTGGTAGCATGCAGAGGCAGATTTTAGGCAGTGCGATACAAAGCAGCTCCTATATGAGCCATCTTAACACTACTCCGAGTTATAAAATCCAAGTGATGAAAGAGAGATACATCATCCATTGAAAGAGCACCATAAGGTGCGATCTGCTGGTCCACAAAACCAATAGGATCAAAATTTGGGGCATCTAGATTGAAAGGTTCAACAGTTCGAGGTCTTTTTGGAGGAGGGACGGCCGAAGAAGAAACTACAGCAACAGTAGAAGATTGAGGGGGATCCACTAAACAGACACGAGGTGTAGGGATCATTCTCCTCGGACCAAGAGAGCTCGGCACGGATGGCTTCAAAAGAGCTTAGGAAGTTCCTTCCCAATCAGCCCGGGTCGAGATGTTTTGAGCTACAGTAGCTTTCCTCGCCTTCGTGAAAGCCTTCATTGCATTATTATTCTAGGCCATCTCTGAAAAATGAAAAATAACAATTTATCATGCCAGGAAGAAAGCATGAGAAAAACAAGATAACAAGATATATCAAGGCAGTACCCAAAGCAGTTCAAATAAGGGACGGATCTCCCAAAGACTTTTTAGTATCCAAGAGGTTCTCCCCAAATATCCTCTAAAATACTCACAAAGGCCTGCTCGACCTCGCTCAACATCTCTCAAGTATATCGGGATACCACTACGTTCCTCTCCCACTCTAAGGGAAAGCAGGGCTCATTATTTTCATCCAGAAAGAAAGGTCGGGCTCCTTCAACAGCCCGGACCTTAAAGAAGTAGTTCTTAAAATTCCAGAAAGATTTGTCATACATGGAAAAAACCTTGTGCCTTTGGGCAGACCTAAAAGAAATCCAAGAAGCTTTCTTCTTAGTAGTCCCAGGTTTGGTCAACACAAAAAGATACAGAAAAAGAGTTTGAGAATGCGTAACACCAAATTCTTGACAAACAAGCTGAAAAATCTTGATGAAGCCCCACGAATTCGGATGGAGCTGTGAAGGGGCTACATTACAAGACCATAACAGGTCAGTTTCAAAAGAAGTAAAAGGAAAGGTGATGTTCATTTGGCTAAAAAAGAAGTCATAAGCATAGAAGAAGGGACGCTCCCCCTGGATCAGGACTGGGAAGCAAACTCTATCACCAGAATCAGGTGCTACCAACTCATAATTGCCCTCCTGATCCTCACTGCTACAGACACGATGATGCTTTCTAAGCATCGCACAAAATTCTAAATCAACTAAAGAAACACACAGCAAAATAAGAGAGTCCAGCCAATCAGACATCCCTTCGAGAACCTCAGAAGATGCCTCGACAATATTTTTTCGGGAAGACATGGCCAACTAAATCCTACAAAGCAAGAAAAAAGATTGGGTTACTAAAAAGGTAAAGACATCCCAGATGAAATCAAAACAACTCGGACAGCACAATCCAGCGCGGTACAGTAGATAAAAAGGAAAACCCCAGGACAAAACCCAGAGTCCAGGGGCATCCTTTGGAGGCAATCAGGGAATAAAGATTCAGGAAAATCCACAAGACTAATGTCTCAGCAGAAACCCTTTCCAAGAAAAAACTAATGTCTCAGTAGAAACCCTTTCCAAGAAAAACAAACGCGAAGAAGATCAAAAAAGCCATCAAAAGGAGCAAACTTCCTCAAAACAAACAAAGTTCAACAAAACAGGAGTAGCATACGAAGCCCTAAAAAGCAAAATCAGGAGAAAACACCCAGAAGCATACATAAAAGCAATAAGAAGACCAGAAGGCATGCGTCACAGTGATAAACCGAGCGTGATAATATACAAAGATCCAAGCTTTCCAACATCCACTCAGTCAGAACTTCAAAAAAACAAATACGGAGCAGCAAAATAGACGACGGAAGAAAAAGAAAAACAACCTGAAAAAGGAGAAGAATGCGGAAGAGGGTTGAAGACGAAGAGGTCAGAAGCTGCCGTCGGAAGCACTCACGATCGCCGAAACCACGTTTGAGACACCAAGAAATACAAGCTTTCAGGGGAAAACAGAAGATGAGAAAGAAAAGGGAAGTTACGAAATAGAGAAGAGAAACTGTTTGGTGAAAAGTTCAAAAAGATCAAAGAAACGAAGCATTAAAACCAATTAATGAGGGCATTTAAAAACCCTCGTGCGTTCCCAAGGCAAGGACGCTAATCCAAAAGCGTGTGCTCTCAGAGGAAGCGAAATGTTCCGCATTCAAAAAGGAACTCTACAAAGATAAAGTCGACAAAATGCTCAAGTTCGGCTCCACCCGAGAAGGTTCAAAGTCTTAAAAACTAAAGACTTTACCTCCAAAGGGAAACCGAGCTCGAGCAGGGGAACTGTTCATACCCTGGGTCGAGCTGTCCGACCCGGGATGTTCTACAGACAAAGCGACCGACCTCTTCAGGTCAGAATGACCCGACCTCTTCTCAAAGAGTTCGGCCAAGCCACAGGAAAGCCCAATAAAGGGCCTAAATAGAGGAACACGTCCCGAATCCAAGGGCAGCCCAAGCCCGTAGAGATAAAGGCGGTTCCCTTGAAGATACGAGGACCCCAGTCAAAGATAAGATAAAGATAAGATAAGATAACTAACTTATCTCATCTAAAGAGGTCACTCTACACCATTAAAAAATATACTGGAGCACCCAGGTATAACTCATACTCTGATTTTACTCAATACCTGCTTAATACCCTTGCTATCTTAAGTATCGGAGTCCCTTGCAGGTACCCCCATCATCCGGGGACGAAGGATCAGCACCATCACCAAGTCCAACAAGTCGGACACAACAGCTCCGACCCACACAGAAGATCTCGTCCGAGATCGACCTACAGTTTCAAGTAACCCTCGAAACACTTAGTGTAAGCCAATTGTGTGATTTAGGATTTGAGATTTTTAGAAAGTTTGTGTGTTTGGTTGTTTGTGAAAAAACTGGGGATATTCTTTTTGAAGCCAAAAGATGCAACAATGTGTATGGTTTAACTCTTGAGGACTTGAAAGAACAAAATGTAACATGTTTTACATCTCTTGAATCTGAAAAATGTCTATGGCATAGAAAGTTGGGGCATGCTAGCATGTACCAAATTTCTAAGCTAGTAAAGAAAAATCTGGTTAGAGGAATTCCTAAAATCAAATTTGATAAGGATCTTACTTGTGATACTTGTCAATTAGGCAAACAAGTTAAATCCTCTTTTAAACCAAAAGATGGAATTTCAACCAAAAGGCCATTAGAGATGTTACACATTGATCTTTTTGGTCAATTAAGAACTCAAAGTCTAGGAGGTAAACCAAATAAGAACTCAAAGTCTAGGAGGTAAACACTATGGTTTGGTAGTGGTAGATGATTACTCTAGATTTGGTTGGGTACTTTTTCTTGCTCATAAAAATGATTCTTTCCATGCTTTCTCAACCCTTTGCAAGAAAATTCAAAATGAAAAAGATTTAAAAGTGGCTCATTTGAGAAGTGATCACGGAAAAGAATTTGAAAACCAAGACTTTGAAAAATTCTGTGATGACTTTGGAATTACTCATAATTTTTCATGCCCTAGAACACCTCAACAAAATGGGATTGTTGAAAGAAGGAATAGAAGCCTTCAAGAAATGACAAGGGCTATGTTATATGAGAATGAGGTTCCTAAATTTCTATGGGCTGAAGTTGTAAATACAGCATGCTATATTTTGAATAGGACAATAATTAGAAAAGGGTTGAAAAGAACTCCTTATGAACTATGGAAAGGAACCCCTCCAAATCTTAAGTATTTTCATGTTTTTGGATGCAAATGTTTTGTGCTTAACAACAAAGAAAATCTTGGTAAGTTTGATCCAAAATCTTATGAAGAAATGTTTGTTGGATACTCCACCACTAGCAAGGCCTATAGGATTTACCTTAAAGAACATAGAACCATAGAGGAATCCATACTTGTTACTTTTTGTGATTCTAATTTAATTCCCAGCACTGTGATAGATAATGATTTAGATTGTGAAGAAGCTGGAACAAGCAAAGAGAATCCCAAGTCTGCCCAAATTGAAGAGTCTGCCAGTCCAATTTTGTCTTGTCAGATTGGAGGAGACATTTCCATTTTGTCTCCTGAGCCAGCACGAGAAACTGAAACAGTGAGACCAATAGAAACTCATCAAAGCTCAACACCACAAAGGAATCCTAGAGAATGGAAGTCAATGAGGGGTTATCCTCATGACTTCATCATTTGTGATCCTTCCCAAGGAGTGACAACAAGATCCTCAACCAAAAGACAATCCGAACCAAGCAAATTTACACTCTTGTCACAAATGGAGCCCAACAATGTGAAACAAACTCTTGAAGATCCATCATGGGTCAAGGTCATGCAAGAAGAGCTTGCTCAATTCGACAAGAATGAGGTTTGGACAATAGTACCTCATCTGGATGGTAAGAAAGTTACGGGTACTAAGTGGGTGTTTAAAAATAAACTTGGTGAGGATGGACAAGTTGTTCGTAACAAGGCTAGACTAGTGGCCCAAGGTTATGATCAAGAAGAGGGTATAGATTTTGATGAGTCTTTTACTCTGGTAGCTAGAATGGAAGCAATTAGGTTGCTTCTTGCCTGTGCTGCCCATAAGGGTTTCAAAATGTTTCAAATGGATGTTAAATGTGCTTTCCTTAATGGCTTTATTGATAGAGAAGTGTATGTGACACAACCCCTAGTTTCGAACATAAAGATTTTCCAAATCATGTTTTCAAATTATCAAAGGCCCCTCTATGGCCTTAGGCAAGCTCCAAGAGCTTGGTATGAAAGGCTTAGTGCCTTCTTATTGGAAAATAAATTTCAAAAGGGTACCACGGACACAACTTTATTCATTAAAGCATCTAATGATGATATACTTCTAGTTCAAGTTTATGTGGATGATATTGTGTTTGGATCGGCCAATGAGTCCTTGTGTGAAGAGTTTGGAAAACTCATGACTAGTGAGTTTGAGATGAGTTTAATGGGAGAGCTAACTTTCTTTCTTGGCCTCCAAATTAAACAAACTCATAGTGGTGCTTTTATTCACCAAGAAAAGTATGCTAAAGAATTAATCAAGAAATTTGGCCTAGAAAATTCCAAACAAATGATGCATCCAAATACTAAGCTTGAAAAAGATGATAATGGGAAAGATGTAGATGAAACAAGGTATAGAGGTATGATAGGATCACTCATGTATCTTACATCCTCTAGACCGGACATTGTTCAAAGTGTGGGTGTATGCTCAAGGTTTCAATCTCACCCAAAGGAATCCCATCTTTCGGCCGTTAAGCGCATCATTAGATATATTAAGGGAACTAGTGATTATGGCTTATGGTATCCAAAATCTGATGATTTTTGTGCAGTAGGATTTTGTGATGCAGATTATGCGGGAGATAGAGTGGATAGAAGGAGTACCACCGGCATGTGTTGCTTCCTTGGAAGCTCACTCAACATGTGGTCAAGCAAAAAACAAGCCACAGTAGCTCTATCCACAACTGAAGCTGAATACATATCCGCTTCTGCATGTTGTTCACAATTAATTTGGTTAAAAACGCAGTTGGAAGATTACAAATTAAAGATCAATAGTATACCATTATTTTGTGATAACATGAGTGCTATAAACATTTCAAAAAATCCTGTTTTGCACTCAAGAACAAAGCACATTGAGATCAAATATCATTTTATTAGAGAGCATGTGCAAAAGGGTACTATTGATATTCAATTTGTAAAATCTGAAGACCAACTTGCTGACATTTTTACAAAACCCCTCTGTGAAGACAGATTCTGTTCATTAAGAAAAAGCTTGGGAATGATTAATCTTGTTTCTGTTGAAAATGTGTGAAATTTTGATTCTGTTCAGTTTTGTCTCGTAGGAATGGACGAGATAAAAATAAAAGCATGTTGGAGAGGCTGTGATAAAGGGGGAGGCTGTGCATATTTTATTTCTAGTGGGCCATACCAAATCTCTTTGACCCCACCATGACTGTTTTGTTAGTTCATCACTGTTTGAAAATCAAAATCTTTTTGTGGTCTTATCAAATCTAGTCCAAAGAGGTATGGTGTCAAATCAAATCTTTCCTTTCAACTAATCCCTTGATTTAAGGAAACCACTTTTTCAAATTCTTGAAAACCCCCTGGTCAATAACCGCGCTTATGATGGTCATTAACTTCCCCTACTACCTCTCTCCAATCAGCATTTAATGCCTCTCTAACCTTCTTCCACTCACCTCACCCTTCGGCCTTCCCTTCAACCTCCATCCCCATTCATCTTCTTCACATAATGAAAAAGAAAACTGCACCAAGGAAAAGTGAAAGAATTCGGCTCTCTCAAAAACCCTCCACTCCCCAAACTCACTCACATCCATATTCACTCCACTTCTTCATCTTCTCCCTCACCTTCCACCAAGCAACCCGAATCCATGAGGAGCAAGGTAATAGCGCAGAAATCCTCTAGAAGGAAGAAAAGTGAAAAGAACAAAGAACCCAGTGTTGACCAAGAGGAAGAATCGCACACCTCACCGATTCCATCACCGCCATCTTCTCCACCAAAGAAAGCCACTCCTAGAAAAAATTCTCAGAAGACCAAAGGTTTCATGTTACATGAGACAAGAGAACCCGCAAACCTTGAATTATTAGACTTCAAGAACAAATTTCACAAGCCACACTCTCACTATGATCCATCAAGGTTCTCTACTTGTGCTTTCTATGAATTCCACCAGGAAGTATTGGAAAAGAGGCATCTGTGTCTCTCATATTTGGTGAATCTTGATTCTTTGGCTGCCAAAGGAATCAACCTGCATCCTCTGTTTGACAATCTCAAATGGTCCCCATTGCTTCTCATCCACAAAATGGTTTATCCAAAGTTGGTAAGGCAGTTTTATGCTAATCTGCGACTGATTGATGGTAGTCTTCACTCCTATGTGAAGCGTGTGCACATCACTCTAAACGCTGAGACCATCGACGCTGCACTTGGCTACACGAATGAAGGACCAAGGGTTTACATGTCTAACAAATAGGACTCACACGTTGGGTTTACATACAAGCAAGTTCTTCCTCATATCTGTGCAAATATGTCTGGATTGGACGGTATTGTTCCTACTCACAAAGCTCTTGGACCAACCAAATCACTACTGCACCGTATTATAACTCACATCTTGACCCCGCAGAGTGGTTCTGACAATAGGGTAACAGTATCTGATTCTCTCATCTTATTTGCTCTTGTTAATTCATCTCCTATTTCATTTGCCTACCTCATGATTAGATACATATGGGAGTCTGTAAAAAGTACAAAGAAGGCTAATTTACCTTATGGAATGTTTCTCACGTGTATTTTTGAGTACTTTAAGGTAGATTTAACAAATGAGGATGTAGAAAACAAAATCTCTATGATCAAAGGAGGCAGAGCTACAGGAACTAAGGGTAAGAAATCAATGCCAACGGATAGCGACTTTGAGAGTCAGCCTGAATCCTCCAAAGCCACCGAATCAATAAGGGAAATTCTCACCCAATTCTCCAATATGTCTGAGCTAATGGTGCAATCTCATAGGGCGGCTTGCAAGCTAGCCTATGAGAATGAAAGGGCTTATGGGAGATGTAAAGATAGAGTGGGTCTAATGCTGAAAAACTTGGAGAAAGATCTGGGCATTGGTAGCGAAGAAGGCACTGAAGATTCTGATTTTAATCTTTCTGATGATTAATTACTGTTTTCCTTGATATTGGCACTCTTAGGCTCAATTTGATACTTTGTTTTGTTAGGTTGGATACTGTTAGTACCATAATCTTGTGATACTTTGTGGATACCTTTGGATTATAATTTGCATATTCTGTTCTCTATATCCAAATCTGTTTTGCAAGTGCCCCTTTGATGACAAAAGGGAGAGAATAAATGTTGAAAATTAAAACTGGAAAATAGAGGACTAGAAAACAGGGGATGAAATTCTCTTTGAGAATTCATGATCACCCCTATTAGAATGATACTCTTGATGCTTGATAATGCATGGTTGATTACAATCGTGATGCATTTGTTTTGATAGTGATGCATTTGTTTTGATATTGTGGCTGCCTGGTTGGTTATTAATGTGCATTCTTGCAATAGTTTTATCTTGATGAATATGCTTGCTTCTAGTGAATATTTTGATTCATCTTGGTAAACATGTTTGATGAATACCTTATTTTTGGCAGTTCCTTTAAGCATTGGGTATGAAATTTGCTGTGATCATGTCATGATTAAAAATATTTTCTTTCCATAAGTATGTTGCTCTGATTTGATTGGAAAATATTTTTAAACAGCAATTTATTTTCAAAGATTTTTGGTAGATTATGTTTGAGCAGAAAATCAAATTATTGATAACAAATGAGTTTTGATTATCATCTAATTCTGCTCATAAATCAAGCATTTAGCATCATATAATGAATATACTAAATAACATTGTTATTTGAGGCTTGATTAAATTGTTACAGGTTAATGCTTCCCTTGGTAAAAACAGCATATATTAAGGGGGAGCTATGTGACAATTAGAAAGGGGGAGAAATTCAAACACAAAGGGGAGTACTCAATACTCAAATCTTTAAATTTCTTTCCATTTCAATTTTAATAATGTTTGTCATCAAGGGGGAGATTGATGAGTTTGGAAAACTCAGATTTATTTTGATGATGAACAAACATTGTTAAAATAATTAATTAAAAAATTATTAATTTGATTTTCATTTAACATATGTTAATTAATAATTTTGTGTTGCAGGTTTTATAAGTGGGCCGAAAAATAAAAGAAAGGTTGCAAGCTGGTGCGGAATTTATAACCCACACTTACTAACCGGCAAGTGCACCGGGTCGTACCAAGTAATACCTTACGTGAGTAAGGGTCGATCCCACGAGGATTGATGGATCAAGCAACAATGATTGATTGATTGGATTAGTTAGGCAAGCAAAAATTGGTTTTGAGATGTTCAAAAGGTTTAAGTTTGAACTCAGAATATCAAAAGGATAGACAAATAAATGAGTTGGGAATAAAATGTTGAGAAAGCAGTTAAGGTTTCAGAGTTATCTATTTTCCAGATTAACTTTTATTACTAACTAATTTAATCATGCAAGATATAATTTCATGGCAAACTATATGTGACTAGGCCCTAATTCCTTAGACCTTCCTAGTCTCCTCTAAAATTCATTAACTGCCAATTCCTTGGTCAATTAATTCCAATTAGAGGGTGATGATCAGTTTCTAGTTTATATGCCAAAAGAATCCTAATTATCCACAAATAAAGGGATTATATGTCACGTATCCCATTAAATACAAACAATTAAAAATTCAGTATAATATGTTTTCAAGCTGTTGTTCAAGTAAAGAGCTTTTCCAAGTTTTACAAGATCTCAATTAGAACATGGGTCATACTTCCGTTCCACCCAATATTCATAAAATTAAGAGCGAAAACAATTATTGAAATATAAATCAAAACATGAATAAATTAGAAAGATCAAACGAATTAATCCATTACAAATAGACAGAGCTCCTAACCTTAACAGTGGAGGATTAGTTGCTCATGGTTCAGAATAGAAAACTAGGATTTAGGTAAACTGTTTCTGATCTGAATCTACAAAGTCCTATTTATAACTAATCCTAATAGATTTAAAATCTAATTATCTAAAAAAATAAAAATTATCTTTTCATAAAAGATAAGATTTGAATTTAAATTTGAATTAATTAACAGATCTTCAGTTGATGGGTGGGGACCACTTGATTTGTCCATTCTGCAGCTTCTAATCTGTGTTTTCTGGGATGGAAACTGGGTCAAAAACAGCCCAGAAATCGTAACCAGCGTTTTCTGTATTATTGCAGATCGCGCATGTGACGCGTCCGCGTCGTCCACGCGCTCGCGTCATTTGTACAGATTCTAGTCCACGCGTTCGCGTCAGGCACGCGATCACGTCATTGCAATTCCTCCATTCCGCGCGGTTGCGTGACTGATGCGTCCGCGTCGGTCTTCGCTGGTTATCTCTTTGGTTTCTTCTTCTTCTCTGCAGAAACTTCATCAAATCCATCCGAATGCTACCTAAAATGAATAAAATTGCACAAAACTCAAAATAGCATCCATAGTGGCTAAAATATAATTAATTCTAAATTAAACTCAACAATTTAGATGCAAATTCACTAGGAAAGGATAGACAAGATGCTCACGCATCACAACACCAAACTTAAACTGTTGCTTGTCCTCAAGCAACCAAAACTAATATAAACTTATGATGTGAATTTGCATGAGAATGAGAGTTCGATTAAGCTCATGTCTCTTTTTATAGTGGGATTTATAACTGTAATCCTGAATAGGTTTGGCATCTCACTCTCCTTTAAATCAGAAGGATGTCACTGTCATCTAGAATTAGAATCCGGGTAATATTATGAATTCTCTGATCTTTTATATTTCAGTTTAATCCTTGAACACAGCAAAATTTACTTTAATTTATTTTTCTTTCTTTGGTGCTTTGCACCTTGAACCTAGCCGTGACTTTAAATGTTTTGTCTCAAGCTTTACTTGACACAGAAACACCACAAGCACTTAACTGGGGGACTCTCTTTGAGTCCTGATTTTTCTTTCAGTTACTCCAGACAGTGGTGCTCAAAGCCTTTGGCATACTCTGTTAAATGTAATTGATCTCGACTCTAAGTGTTATGTCTCAAGGATTACTTGACACAATCACACCACAAGCATATGACTAGGAAAACAACTCTTTGAGCTTTTAATCATGTCTAACCTTCCTAGTCATTGATGCTCAGAGCTTTGGACCTTGCTTTTATTTTATTTTATTTTAATTTTTTTCGCTGTTTCTTTTGCTTCAAGGATTAAATTTTTATTTATTTCAAAGAAGGCATAATAATTCTCTAAATTCCTGTTCCTTATACATCAACATCCCTTGATTCAAATTCAAATATACACTGTTCATATCATGCATTCAAAAATCATAGAAAATACCACCACATTTAAGTAAATAAGACTATTCTTAAAATTAAACTCAATTTCTCATGCAATACATCACTTCTTTTTCTTTTCTTTTTAGATTCAAGTTCAGTGAGTGGTACATGAAACATCTTTTCAGCATTAAAGTAATTAAAAGAAAACTAATCCTATGATTCTAACTAATAAAAGATCATGCAACAAACAAAGCAAAATTGTAGAAAACCAGAACATAACATAAAAAAAAGAGGGGAGGAATAAAAATGAAAGGAACTCAACCACCTTAGTTATCCTAGCGGTCACTTTATTCTTCAGGTTGTGCTTCTCCGTGAGGATGATTCGCCTCCCTTTTGGTGCCAGAAAACCAATAAGCGCAACGTCCAACAACACCAAACTTAAAGGTTTGCTTGTCCTCAAGCAAATAAGAACTGAAAATAGAAGAGACAAATATTATGAGGAGAGAAAAATAAAAGGATAAAAGAATAAGAGATAATTAGGATTGGGAGAGAGAGAAAGAAAACTGGGCGGCGCAAGTGACGCAAACGCGTGCAACACGCGTACGCGTGGGTTGCGCATTCTTCATAATGACGCGTTAGCGTCAGGCACGCGTCCGCGTGCCATGGATTTTGTGCGATTCGCGCGAAACCAGCCGAGCGCCCGCGCGACTTTCTGTTCATATGGCTTGGGAGCCAATTATTCATTCGACGCGTTCGCGTCATACATGCGCTTGCGTGGATGGCTATTTGTGCGACTGACGCGAACGCGTCAGTCACGCGTCTGCGTGATCAAATTTGTACTTTTAGCACACTTCTTGCCCCAAGCCAGCACAACTCTCTGCCCAATTTTATTTTTCACTTACGCATGATCGACGTGTTCGCGTCGGTGACGCTTGCGCGTCATATGCGATTTTTTTTTTTTTGAGCTTGAGGTGTTTGGTTCCTAGAATAATATAGCTGCATGATCAGAAAATTAGTAAGAACTCAATAAAATAACTAAGAAAACTACTACTACGAAAAATAAAAATAGCTAGGGATACGAAATTATCAGGTTGCCTCCCGACAAGCGCTTCTTTATCGTCACTAGCTTGACGGTCAGCTCCTCTAAGGAGGAGGATTATAGGGGCTCAGCTCTTCACCCCTTACTTTAAACTTCTTTCCTGTATCTCCATAACGTAGCTCAATATGCTCTAGAGAGAGGATTCTAATTACTGTATAAACCCATGCTGGATTGCTGGTCAACACCACCTTCATTCCTGGGGAGAAACCTTCAGTGGGGATCTTTTTGTTTTTCCATCCTCTGGCTACTTTCTTCTTTTTGGAAACCTTCTCCTTGGTAGATGATGTATTTCCAACACCAAACTTAGGTTTGATGTCAGGAGGAATTTTATTGATTGTTACCAAGGGAGGTTTGAGTTGCAGATTCTGCTGTGTATCATCAGGCGGTTTTTGAAGGTTTGGATCAATAAGCTCAGCCTGCATGCACCTCTCTTCTTCACCTGTTGGATGTATATCTTTGAAGACATGAAAGACTAGTTGCTCATTATGCACTCTAAGCACTAATTCACCCACTTCTACATCAATCAGAGCTCTTCCAGTGGCTAGAAATGGTCTTCCTAGAATTATAGAGGCATTCTCATCCTCCCCTGTGTCCAAAATCACAAAGTTTGCTGGGAGGAAGAACTTACCCACTTTAACCAAGATATTTTTCACTAATCCGTATGCCGGTTTCATAGATTTGTCTGTCATCTGCAATGCTATCTTTGTGGGTTGTGCCTCTTGGTTTTGCAGCTTCTTCATCACAGATAAGGGCATTAGATTTATGCTTGCCCCCAGATCACATAGGGCTTTCTCAAAGGTTGTGCTCCCAATGGTGCATGGAATTTGAAAGCTCCCTGGATCGGGCATCTTCTTTGGCAAGTTATTCTGAATGACAGCACTACATTCCTTAGTCAGGACTACTGTCTCATCTCCCTTTAAACGCTTTTTCTTTGACAACAGCTCCTTCATGAACTTGACATAGATAGGCATTTGCTCCAAAACCTCAGCAAAAGGAATATTGATTTGTAACTTTCTGAAGATTTCCAAGAACTTTGAGAACTGCTTGTCCTTGGTCTCCTTTTGAAGTCTCTGAGAATATGGCATCTTAGGTTTGTACTCAGGAGCCTTTGGCAATGTAGGATAAGTGTCAAGAGAGTCTGGGAATGGGTTGTCTGCACGCTTTGGAGGGGCGTGCTCTACTTCTTCCTTCTTCTCTTCCGGAGCTTCCTTTTCAACTAGCTCTTCATTGGCCTTGGTCTCAGAGCCAGCTACTTTACCACTTCTCAACTGAATAGCCTTGCAATCTTCTCCTAGGTTCACCACTGTATCACCTTGAAATGTACTTACAGACCTCTCAAGTATTTGCTTACTCAGTTGTCCCACTAGTACCTCTAAATTTCTAATGGAGGCTCTGGTTTCCTACATAACTTGTGCTTCCGTACTTGCCACTTGTCCACTTATCACGGAGATAGCATTACATTCCTCTCTTGGATTTGAAATTGTGTTACTAGGAAGGCTATTAGTGGTCCTCTGATCAATTTCATTAACTCTGGTGGCTATTTGACCCATTTGAATCTCCAGGTTCTTGATGAATGCTCTGGTTTCCTATCTAAAACCTGTCAATATTGCTTCCAAATCATTATTCTGTTGGAAACCGCCCTGAGAATTATTGTTGAAGTTCTGAGGTTTCTGAGGTTGATCCCTCCATCCAAAATTTGGGTGATTTCTCCATCCCTGGTTGTATGTCTTAGAATATGGGTCATTGTTGGGATTCCTGGGACCACTCCCCATGTAATTCACCTGTTCAAAAGAAGGTTGAGCATAATCATAATGATCATTTTGCACAAAATTACCTGTCATATCATAGGAGACTTCCTGTGGCGGATTTTGGGTGTTGATAGCTGAGACTTGTATGCCACCCATCTGTTGAGTAATTAGATTTATTTGCTGAGACATTAGCTTGTTCTGAGCAAGAAGAGCATTAACAACATCTACTTCCAACACGCCTCTCTTCTGAGGGGTTTCAGAATTCACAGGATTCCTGTTAGAGGAGTATAAATATTGGTTGCTAGCAACCAATTCAATAAGCTCAATAGTCTCCTCCGGTGTCTTCTTCTTGTGCAATAAACCTCCTGCAGAATTATCTAAGCACATTTTGGACAACCCAAGCCTT
Source organism: Arachis stenosperma (assembly GCF_014773155.1). Lineage (NCBI taxonomy): Eukaryota > Viridiplantae > Streptophyta > Magnoliopsida > Fabales > Fabaceae > Arachis > Arachis stenosperma. The sequence continues at coordinate 12,357,300 of NC_080379.1, forward strand.
CATAAAATATGTCTATTTGTGTCCATTTAGAGAACATGTCTGGAGGGCATTGCTTAGTCAGTAGCTTGTATCTCTCCCAAGCTTCATACAGAGTCTCACCATCCTTCTGTCTGAAGGTCTGAACCTCCATCCTAAGCTTAGTCAGCTTCTTTGGTGGGAAAAATTTTGTGAGAAACTCAGTAACCACCTTGTTCCAAGTATCCAAACTGTCCTTGGGTTGAGAATCTAGCCATAGTTTTGCTCCATCCCTCAAAGCAAATGGGAAGAGCATTAGTTTGTACACATCTGGGTTCACTCCGTTTGTCTTCACAGTATCACAAATCTGCAGAAAACTTGAAATGAATTAATTTGGGTCTTCGTGGGGAAGACCATGATACTGGCAGTTTTGTTGCACCAGGGTGACCAGTTGAGGCTTCAACTCGAAGTTGTTCGCAGTAATAGGAGGCACTACGATGCTTTTTCCATAAAGATCTGTGGTAGGAGAAGAGTAGGAGCCAAGCACTCTCCTTTGTTGCTCATTCCTATTCGAGTTTGCCGCATTAGGATTATCATCATTGTTAGCATTCATAGTAGATTCTGCAGCCTTGTACAATTTTGCCTGTTGTAAACGTCGCCTGAAAGTCCTTTCAGGTTCAGGATCAAAGTCTAAGAGATGTTCTTTGTATCTGTTCCTGCGCATAAACAAACAGAAAACAAGAAAAGATGGGAATCTCTATGTCAGAGTGTAGAGAATTTCCTGTGAGGTAACCTGTGTAAAGAAATAAATAATAAAAAAATACTAAATAAAATAAAAAATAATAAATAGGTAACACCAAATTTAATTTCAGAAATTAAGAAAAATATTGGTGCTATTTATTTATTAAAATTTTTTTTTGAAATTTTTTTTTATTTTTTTTATTATTTTTATTTTTATTTTTTTATAAAAGGAAAAAAACAAAAAGAAAAGAAAGAAGGAAAACGTGACAGGGGAGGGGGGAACAAAAGAAAAAAGAAGTGTAAAAAGAAAAAAATATTAACATAAAAAAAGAGTTTTTTTTTTGGAAAAAAAATAAAACAATATTTAAACAAAAATTAAAACTAAAACACCTAATCTAAGCAATCAAACAACTAATAGTTGTTAATCACTATCAATCCCCGGCAACGGCGCCAAAAACTTGGTGCGGAATTTATAATCCACACTTACTAACCGGCAAGTGCACCGGGTCGTACCAAGTAATACCTTACGTGAGTAAGGGTCGATCCCACGAGGATTGATGGATCAAGCAACAATGATTGATTGATTGGATATTAGGCAAGCAAAAATTGGTTTTGAGATGTTCAAAAGGTTTAAGTTTGAACTCAGAATATCAAAAGGATAGACAAATAAATGAGTTGGGAATAAAATGTTGAGAAAGCAGTTAAGGTTTCAGAATTATCTATTTTCCAGATTAACTTTTATTACTAACTAATTTAATCATGCAAGATATAATTTCATGGCAAACTATATGTGACTAGGCCCTAATTCCTTAGACCTTCCTAGTCTCCTCTAAAATTCATTAACTGCCATTCCTTGGTCAATAATTCCAATTAGAGGGTGATGATCAGTTTCTAGTTTATATGCCAAAAGATCCTAATTATCCACAAATAAAGGGATTATATGTCACGTATCCCATTAAATACAAAACAATTAAAAATTCAGTATAATATGTTTTCAAGCTGTTGTTCAAGTAAAGAGCTTTTCCAAGTTTTACAAGATCTCAATTAGAACATGGGTCATACTTCCGTTCCACCCATATTCATAAAATTAAGAGCGAAAACAATTATTGAAATATAAATCAAAACATGAATAAATTAGAAAGATCAAACGAATTAACCATTACAAATAGACAGAGCTCCTAACCTTAACAGTGGAGGATTAGTTGCTCATGGTTCAGAATAGAAAACTAGGATTTAGGTAAACTGTTTCTGATCTGAATCTACAGAGTTCTATTTATAACTAATCCTAATAGATTTAAAATCTAATTATCTAAAAAAAAAAATTATCTGATCGCGCATGTGACGCGTCCGCGTCGTCCACGCGCTCGCGTCATTTGTGCAGATTCTAGTCCACGCGTTCGCGTCAGGCACGCGATCACGTCATTGCAATTCCTCCATTCCGCGCGGTTGCGTGACTGATGCGTCCGCGTCGGTCTTCGCTGGTTATCTCTTTGGTTTCTTCTTCTTCTCTGTAGAAACTTCATCAAATCCATCCGAATGCTACCTAAAATGAATAAAATCGCACAAAACTCAAAATAGCATCCATAGTGGCTAAAATATAATTAATTCTAAATTAAACTCAACAATTTAGATGCAAATTCACTAGGAAATGATAGACAAGATGCTCACGCATCACAAGCCCAAATCAAAACTAACAATTAGCCTTGCTTCATGTTTCTTATACTATGTTGCTGAATTGTTGTGATATTAATTGGGCCAAATTGAAGCTATTATTGTTACAAGCCCAAATTAATATTGATGCTACAAGACTCAATGCATGATCCGAATCCACTAAGCATAGAAAGCAAAGTTCCATTGCTTCCAACGGAACTCCTTTACTCATCAGAAAGTGGAATTTAAAACTTTATTAAGTAAAGCTAATACATGCATGGGAACTATGAGAGAGAAAAGTGTGATTGACATGATTGATTGGATTGAAGAAGCATGCTACTCAGTATAGAGGAAAAGCAACTCATTACAATTAATTTATTCTATTTCATTTAATTGCTTTCCTTTCAAACTCCATCTTCTCTCTCATTTCTTTCTTTCTTTCGGTCAATACCCAGGAAACTATAGAAGCAAAAATGAGCTACCAAAAGAAAGGAAAAGCACGTCTCAAGACCATCATGATGATGGCAAGAAAACATATCAAAATAAAAGTATGTTGTGGCTGAGATTTTCACCAAAAATGGTAAGATTTGGTGAGGTAATCTCGAGCTCTTCATACCAAAAAGAAAGAAGGAGATTCGGCCAGCAAGGAGGAGATCTTTGGAGGCATGGCTTGTCTCTGATTCTGCTCAACCACCACATGAAGTAGCTAGAGTGACAAAGTGATGGAAGAGGCAGAGATTGGAGCAGATGAAGTCATCATCATCATGAAGCATCAAGGGCCAGAAATCCATCTTGGAGAGCAAGCCAAGGATGGAGAGCTCGGATTGATGAAGAGTGATGACCAAGGAAGAACTAGAGGTATTTGCATGTTGAATTTTGCATGGGTTACCTACTCTCTCTCTTTGGCCGAACCAGTTTTGTTTGAAGGAAAAGAAGTTAAGCTTGGTTTTTGTTTCAACTGTGAAGGCTTCTCCTCTCTATAAAAGGGGTGAACAGTCACGGTTTGATTTAAGGAGTTAGAAGTAAGCAGTGAGAGTGCAAGGCACAAGATTCTCATAGCTACCTAAGCTTACATATTTTCTTCTCCTTCAATATATTCTGTTTTGTAATTTTTTTGTTTAATTTTGTCATGTCTTGAGTCTCATGGAAAAAGGCAAACAGTGAGGTTTGTATGAAAAAGTCATAGAGCGAAAAAAGGAAGAGAGTGCAAAATTAAAAGAAAAAAGCCATAGATGTCCTTAGAGTTCCTTTGTTCATCTATGTTGTGTTTCATGATTCTGTGGGAATCCCCTTGTAAGTTGGGTTAGCACTTTATAGTTTGTAATCAGGTTGATTATAGTAAAATTCCATCATTGTTGTGATGGAGACTGGATGTAGGCTGCATTGCACTTAGCAGCTGAACCAGGATATATCTGGGTGTAATTTTCTTTCTCTACTACTCTATTTCTGTTTCTACTGCACAGGAGCTAAAATAAAAAATATCCTGTGCCAAGTGACAAGACAAAAATAAAAGTCTCGTGGCTAGGGACGAGACAAAAACAGAAAAGTCTCCTCAAAGACCAGAAAGTGTTAGCAAGCAAAAAAGGGGGCTAAGATTCAACCTCCCTTCTCTTAGCCACTGAAACCATCGCTACTACTGCCAGTAGCGATTTCTATAGATGTCTGAAACAATATATTTGTGTTTTCATGTTTAAAAGAATGCAATTGCGTAAATTTAAAGGACAAACAATTTATTTATGTAAATTGTCCTTACTATCATCTATTTTACTTTTTTTTAATTGTAAAATAGTGATATATCATCTTACTTGAGTTAAATTTTAAAATAGTCTTTAAGATTCATGAAATATACTAATTTTATTTCTCATTAATTAAATTCTTTATGTTCTCGAGATTAAAAAAAAAAGTACTTAGTTAGTCTTTTACTTTATTTTTGTCTAATTTCGTTTACTTAATCCTTTACTTTATTTTTGACTAATTTCGTTTCCATTGTCAATGACTTGTCACACTCTAGAATGTATAGTAGTTAAATAAGCTAACAATTGAAACTCTTTTGACTCAATTTGATCTCTTATCTTTCTTTTTAATCCTAATTGTAATAGCAATTTATCTTATTGCTTCTCTCTTTTTTTAACATCCTGTGCTCCGGTGGTCTAAAATAGATATCCATCTATTTCAATTACAATGTGAGTTTTTCTATAAAAGTTATTATTGAGTTCTTTTATGTTAATTCTTAACTTTGCTACATACATACTAGTAATTAAAACATAACATACTAAAAATTCCTTACCCACACAAGACACAAAAACTCTAGCTAATAATCTACTTCTAAAATATTTTCATCAACCTATACAAAACACCGAACTAACAACCACAATGACATATACTTTTAAATTGAAAAAGATGAAAAAAATTAATTTTATCTGCTACACACTTACCATTATGTCAGTAGATTTTACAAAAAAATCTTGTTTATTTTCCTCAACGATTTTAATCACTAATGGCAATGATGAATAGAATATCAATGAACTCAAAAAACCCAAATCGCTTCACCAAATAAACCCTAAGGAGCACTCACAGACTCCAAGATTTCGAGCACAAAATATTTTAGTTGAGAAGAAGATGAAGATATCATTTTGCTCTGGAGTTTCAATGTTTTAACTCTCTTTTTCATGAAATAATATCATTTTTGAAAAATTTAGCGCCAAAATTAATACGATAACATTTTATGTTGCCTAGCGTGGTACTCATTTGTCATGTCACTATCATGTTACTATTGATAGCAACGAAATCGACCGAAAATGAAGTAACAAAATTGACCGAAAATGAAGTAAGGAACTAATTAAATGCATTTTTTTAATCTCAAAAACATAAAAAATATAAGTGGTAAGTCAAGAGCGAAATTAATATATTTCGTGAATATTAAAAATCACTTTAAGATTTAACTTTATGTTACTTATTTAGAAAAAATAAAATAATAACATTACGAGACAGTAACAATGATTTTATGAGAAGAGAAATCAGATAAAATAACTGAACAGATGATTTGACTTACTAAAAAATAACTTTTCAGCATGAGAGGCTCTAAATAACAGCAAATTATTTTCCCTCTCAAATTTGCTTCTTATTATTACCACAAGAAAATTATTTTTCCACAAGAAAATTATTTTTCCATCAAAACCTATTAGAAAAAAAAAACTATCTAATATATCAACCAAACATATACCCACAAGTCCACAACATACATCCATAAAAGAAATATACACACATCCCAAACCGTATAGTATATATCTTATACTATATATTTGATGATACCACTTGCATAGATGCCTTAGAATAGATAACCAAACCCCAAAAAAAGAAAGAAACAGTATTGAAGAGGAAAGAATACCATACAATTCAAGCATGTTTTACCAATAATTATTCTGTTGCACTTGTTGCAACACAATGTTTGCAACAAAAATAAACCATTCTTTCACGGTTTATCAAACTTTGATAGACAGTGAAATGTATAAATTATGATAAGATAATTTTTTTTATATTACAAGTCTCATATCTCTAAAAAATATATTCTCTAAATAAAATGTAAGGTATTTGTCACTTATAACCATTAACGTTTATTTTTTTAGACATATGAAACTTGTAATAGTTAATTTTTTTTTTAATTGATTCTTGAACATATCTTTCTGATCTCTCCTTGTGTCCCAGTAAGGACACCAATCCTTCCCATCTTCTCCATTGAAAGAGCAAAGTCCCTAAAGAAGGTGTCAGTAGAAGTAAGCTCATGGTTGATAATGTCCCTGGTGGCAACGCTATCCAACAAAGCAGAATCAGATTGGAACAAACCCCTTCTCTTTAGAACCTGCTTATAATAGCCGAGATCAAAGGAGTTGCGGCTTCCAGGGTCCATTTCAACCAAAGTTGTTTGGTCTGCGATGCTCTTGCACTTTGTAGTCTTGAGATTTTGAACGTAGTTGGGGTCTAACGTTGGGTCAGCGTCGCCGTTTCCGGTGAAGTTGTAAAGTCGTGTTGCGATTGTTGAGCAGTGCCCAATGCCAATGGTGTGAGCACCTGACAAAATTAGGGAACTATTATTTGTATCCACATACAACACAAGATTTTTTGAAAAACTTTAGGATTTTTTGTATCTTTAGTTTTGAAATTGGAAAGACTAGGATAGTGAAAGGGTTTTTTTTTTTTTTTAATAACATACCTCTTATTTTTTAATTTGTTGGTTCTAGTTGGTTACCCTCTTAGTTGGTTTCTTAGTAAAACTGTAGTTCTACTAGAAAACTAATTAGAAGGGTAGCCAACTAATTAAAAAATAGAGTAAAGTATCGTTTTTGTCCCCAACGTTTGGGGTAAGTCTCAAAGTTGTCCCTAACGTTTCAATCGTCCTATTTAAGTCCCCAACGTTTCAAAATTGACTCAATGTTGTCCTACCGTTAGGGATCCGTTAATAAAATTGACGGCGGGACAAAATTGAAACGATTTTGAAACGTTAGGGACTTAAATAGGACGAAAACGTTGGGACAAAATGATACATAGAATAAATTTTAATTTTATTCTTCAATAATAATAATTTTTACTACATAGTATTCAATTATTTTTAATCACATTACACTTAATCACATCACTTTTATTCTAAATAAAATTTTTTTTATTTTATACTTAAAGTAATGTAATTTTTTATAAATAAATAAATTTTACACTTTTATTCTAAATAAATAATGTAATATGAATAGAATGAAAGTAAATTATAAAAAAAAATATAAGTAATGTAATTGAGTAATGAAAGTAAAATTACATTATTAGAATGAAAGAGTAAAAGTATAAAAAAATTAATTTATTTTGAATGAAAGTGTAAAATTATAAAAAAAATTATAAGTAATGTGATTAAGTAATGAAAGTAAATTACATTATTTAGAATGAAAGTATAAAATTTATTATTTATAAAAGAATTACAATACTTAAGCATAAAATTATAAAAATTTATTTATTTAGAATGAAAGTGTAAAATTAAAAAAATATAATAATGTGATTAAGTAATGAAGTAAATTATATTATTTAGAATGAAAGTGTAAAAGTTATTTATTATAAAAAAAATTACATTACTTTAAATGTAAAATTATTAAAAAATTATAAGTAATGTGATTAAATAATGAAAGTGTAAAATTTATTTATTTATAAAAAAATTACATTACTTTAAGAATAAAATTATAACAAAATTAATTTATTTAAAATAAAAATAATGTGATTAACTGTAATTTAAAAAACGATTGAATATTATGTACAGTAAAAATTAATATTATTGAAGGATAAAATTAAAATTTATTTCTATGTATCGTTTTTGTCCCCAACGTTTTAAAATTGTCTCAATTTTGTCCCGCCGTTAATTCTATTAACGGATCCCTAACGGTAGGACAACATTGAGTCAATTTTGAAACGTTAGGGACTTAAATAGGACGATTGAAACGTTAGGGACAACTTTGGGACTTACCCCAAACGTTAGGGACAAAAACGATACTTTACTCTTAAAAAATAAGAGGTCTGTTATTAAAAAAAATTTTCTAATACTGTAATTTTTCGAATTTTAAGATTAGAAATATAAAAAATTATATTTGAAAAAATTTTTTTTAAGTAAATCAAGTTTTTAATCGGCTCAATTATTTTATTAATTTTTATTGATTATACCTATTCTTTGACTGATTTTTTTGTTAACTATTTTTTTTATTTAAGTGAACTAAGACGATATTCCAATACCATAATTAGGATTTAGGAGAATCAGACTGAAATAGTCAATTTAATAAATTATGAAAAAAAACTAATAATTTATTTAGGTTTATTGAATTTAAGAATTTGATCGTGTAAAAACCGATTAAACAATAAATTGATTAAGCCAATATCAATTTTTATGTATAAAGATATTATTTTATTATAATTTGTTGAATCGAGTCACCAAAAAAATCGTTGAATCTTGATCTTTTAAATTTCTAACTATAATATTTTGTCCAGGGTTCTTTTTAATGTGAAAAGATTAAAAACTACTACTTTGGCAATTTAATTTATGCATGATAACGCAAAAAATGATGAAAAAATTGGATTTTGCATGAATTACCAGAGAGCACGACAAGATCTTTGATATCGAGTCCAACTTGGCGAAAGCGTGCAATGAGTGTGGTGAGGTTGTGAAATGGAGCTGGAAGGAATTGTAAGGTCAAGGCTCCAGTAGAGATCAGCCCATCCCTTCTTCCTGTTGGAACATTCCAATAAGGTCCCCCCTGCATCAATGCTTCCAGGTTATTGCCTCATATATTTATTGCTTACACAAAACTAACTTTTAATTAGCCAAATATTATCCAAATTTAGAATTTAGAATAAAGTTGATTAAAAATGTTGATTCCTAATATTACTCTAAAATATATAATGTGAAATTTTTGAGAGCCAGTAATTTTTAATATTTTTTATTATTATTTGATCGATACAAATACTAAATTATCCTTAATAAATAAATTTTACTAATTCATATAGACAAATTTGAAAAGATGTGGATTCAAACTGTATTGATTTATGTGTTTAAAATTTTGATAAGAAAAAGTTTAGATCAGCAACTTTATTAAATTCTGGTCAGCATGTAATTGGCAAAAAAAAGTGAATCATTGGATAAAATCTCACACCAATCTTACACCATTAAAATCATTATTGATGATTACTTAATGGCTAAAAATCACAAAAATTGCTGGCATCTAACACTCATCTTCTGATAAATATAGGTACAAAGAAAATGGTATAGAATGAAAAAGGACTTACAATAGCACTAATAGAGTCTCTGGCAGTTAAAGCAACAATATCAGCACAAGAGACAACTCCAGGGCATTCAGCTTCAAGAACGCTCTTTAAGTCTTCAATGAAATCAAACCCTCTTAGAGTAAGGTTTGGAGGTGCTTCCTTTTCAGCTTGATTGTTCTTTGTTGACGCCACAAGCACTGATCCATCACACCCCTGAACACAACCCGCTACATTATATTAATGCATGCATTATTCAAACAATGATAGATGAAGAAAGTTCATACATACCCTTACAAAACAATCATGGAAGTGAACTCTTAAGAGTGGTGCTGCAAGTGATGGAACCTTATGGATATGCTCATTAACATAGTCCGAAATTATTTTCTCTGCATTTGGGCAACTTTTGGAATAGAAACCAAGTTCCAATTCAGCATGTGTTGCTCCAATTAATGCTATTAGGCAAACGATCCAAACCTTCATGTAGCTATGGCTTCCCATTTTCGTGTACTTGATGGCAATGTAACTATAAAGATAGATATTTAATAAACGGAAGATTATTGTTCTGTTTTAATTAAGTTGTTTCTTGCAAGTTCCCTCTCCACTGGTTTATATATATAGTGCTCTTAACTCTTCACATATTGAATGGAATTTTGAAATGGTCTATTATTCTGCTAGCTATCTCACATGTGCTAAGGTAATGCCTCATGTTACTTCATCAATCTTTTCAAGTAATAATAATAATAATCTTAACTGTCCAATAATATATAAATTATAAGCCAGAGTAACCTTCTTTTTTTTTTAATTCTATTAGTCAATCATATTTTATATGAATTTTTTTGCAGTATTTTTTATGGCATAATTATACATCATTAAACAAATTTAGTCATTTCATAAATGGTTAGTACAGATATACATGATTTAATCTTTATATTTGTTATTTTTTATTATAAATAAAGTCACATAATATCAGTGATATGCATGACCAAATGTAATTAAAAAAAAACATATATAATTTGTGTGCATAAAATAATTTGGTGTGTAATAATTAGGCAGCATGTCCTTTTTCTATTATAGGATCATTAAGTTGAAAATTCCAACAAGTAGTACTGTAGTATATGGGTTTCTAAACCCTTCGTTACACGTCCAAGCTATAATTTACAAGTTACAACGAATAATAATTCACCCTTAATTTGTTTAATAATCAAACTTGCCATATCACGTTCTTTTTTGGACGTTGTATATATATAGCTTCAAATTTTATATAATGTTTAGTAGAGTTTCTTGCGGTGGTTAATATATGTGCTTTGGAGGATTTGATGTGCATGTTCTAACAACAAATTAATTTAATTTAATTTGGCTTTTAATTAAGGGAAATAGAGAGTTGACTGATACTTCTCTAATGTGCCAATGGACCTTCAATATCATATCACACAGTTGAGACATCGCTTGTTTGGATTAAATTAACTTAGCTTCCTGTTGATACACATGGTGGACACATTAGGATAAGAAATGAGAACATATAACACAAATTATGGGAGTTGGTGAACAACACATACAGTTGTATAATCCTAATCATTCATGTATTTTAAATACATTAATATTTAGAGGATGACAAAGATACAGACAAATTATATAGTAGGATATCCGGGAATTTACTTTAGTAATTGAGGTCATTATATTAGAGTAATTAAATAATTCTGTACATTTAGAGGTAGGATTCAAGCTAATTAAGAGAGCAGCTAGCTTAATTAACCTCTAGTGTTCTAAATTACTATTTGATTAATGGTCTCTTCTTTGTAGAGAAAGTTTAGAGAACATATAATTAACAATTAGATTTCAAAAATATGTGCACCAAAAACAAAAATTTAGTTATTATATATTTGTGTATATATATATATTATTTAATTTATTTTAATTGTATATTTTACATTTTAATATATATTTATATTTATGATTAATTTTGTAGTTATTTTTTATGTGCAGCTAGCATAATTAACATTGTTATATTTTTACTCTCATTATTGTTTTTACAAAAAGCTAATATATTGAGTGGAAATTTAAACGTAAATTCTTTTCTTTTGCATAATTATTACTTAGTGTCATCAAATTAATAATTCAATTTGTTAATAATATATAAATAATATTTGATATTATAAAATGTGAAAGAATTAAATATTATGTTTAAGTGAAACTAATATATATGTTTTTTTTAATAGACCAGGTATAAATTTAGGTCAAGAAATTTAAAATACAAATAGAATTTGGGTCAAAAATCTATATTCATGTATAAGATAGATTAGAGGAATACTATATATCTAAATCATTTCATGAATCAAATTCAATTAAGTTAAATAAGATTTAGAATAGTACTAGTTATAACTAATTTTTGTTATGTTAGACTAATTTAATTAAAGTTAATAGTCACCGCTAATATTAACAGGAAGATTAAACTCATGTTTTATAGAAAATAACCTAGTTAAATGTATCTCAAGTCTAAACAATGTGTGTTTTGCTAATGTATGTTAATGACAACTTGATTGATTGATAAGATTGCTTTGTTGGCATGTTACCAAGACACGTGAAGTTAAGTATAAGCATTACAATGATAAGGTTTAAAAATTGCAAGTCAAAACTATGTATAGGGAGATGAGAGATGATTTGTGCTAATGTTGTGGAGAGAAGCATGTGCCGTGTGAGTGTGTGACCAACATTTCTTGCTTATGCATGTTATATTCTAAACATGCTAAGTTCGTTACATTCGAACAAAGAATATAGGATAGATAGGAGAGAACTAACTGAACACACATTATCTAACTTGAATTTATTTTAAGCAAAGTATATGAAAAGGAAATTAAAACAATGTATCTATGCATGTATATAAAGCTAATTAATTAATCAAGAGTAATGTAATATCTTGAATTTCATACGAAATTGCACCAAAGTCTTGAATCTTCAATACCACATACATATTTATTTATTTTAAAAGAAAGATTCATATAATTAAGGCAGGATTTCTGTTTCAAGCAACTAGCTAGGCGCGTGGTGGCCGTATTAGCTTGTAATTTAATTTACCTGAGAACAAATCATATAATATATATAATTGTTGTTCTCTTTTGTTTGAATCAATGTCCAATTGATGATGAAATAATAGGATAAAAAAAAAGAACAGTTGCTTTGCATTGCACTTTGTCTTATAGCAATGGTGGCTGCTGGCTGTGGCTGGAGAATAAACATGCTGTGTTTATTATATAGTTATTCTATTACTAATTATTAATTGTTTTGTTGTACAGATATGTAACATAATAGTAATATAATCCTTTGAATTTCACTTAAGTACCTTAGAATTCTCTGTATTATTCTTGATGAGGGCAGAGTATTAGTGAAGAAGGAAAGGACTATTTTAACCGTGACAAGGTCGAGAGATCAAAGAGAATTGGTTAAGATTCTGTTATTGATCAACATTATGTTCACTGAGAGTTGGTTACATGCATGAACCTATATGTAGTTACTTTAACAGATTCAGATTCAAGTTTTTACACACTTCTCTTATCTACATCCACATCTAGAATAAATCATGTTAACATACACAAATTAACACAGATGATAAATATTCAAAATACATTTTTAAAAGTGTGAATATACAAAGTTGGCGTATGATTATACAAGGGCAGTCAAATACTCCATCACATGCAGTTCATGTCTTCATGATTGGTACTTACAACTATAATTTCAAGATTGCATTGGCACGTTCAAAACTGAGTAATTAAACGTTATACAACAAGGTATCTTTGGATTGACTTTTGAAAGATACTTATTTTTTTTTATTTTTTTAACCGATAAAAATTATTTTATATTTAAATAAATTTTTTAAAAAAGAATTTTCAAGTATTAAAAACGTCTTTTGCTTCTACTTTTTTTTAAATAAAGTATTGTTAGCTTTTAAAAAAACAAATAATTTAATTTTTTTAATAAAAACATTTTTTTAAAAAGCCGTATTTAAATAGATTTTAAATTAAATAAAAATATTTTATTTTTAAAAAAAGGTATTTTTTTCCTTAAAAAAGCCAATCCAAACTAACACTTAATTATTACTATATGATTTGTCTAAGTAATAAAGTCGTTCTAATTAAATTAAAAATCACATAATAAAATGGCAAAAGGAACCCTAAGATTTAGCCATGCAGACATATGAAAATGCATACTTCTAAGTTCTAACGTAAAGAATCTTATTTCCAACATTGACCAAAGCGTAATGCAGATAGCAATAAATTAGAAAGACATTATAAAGATGTAGTTATTTTTCAATTGGTATGACTTTCTGTCGAATTTAAAAATTTTAATTAAAAATAAGAAGTTTTGAAAGTTAATTATGAACAAAGACAGTGTTTTTGCCCCAACAATTTATTTGTGGCAAATGTAACTTTGAGTTGGGAGAATTAAATCCCTGAAATTCGAAAAAGTGCATCTCCGTTAGTCTCTTGCGACAGAAGTGTCGTCTAAACATTGATGATGTGGCATTTCAGCTGTATACTGATGTGTACCAAACTTGAATTTGATTCAAGTTGGTACCTGAAATTGCTTAATAATATCTAAATTAGTCAATTTTCAATTATAAAACCCTAATCCCCCAAATTATTGTCTTCTCTTCTTCAATCTCTCTGCTGTCTTCTTCTCTTCTTCGACCTCTCTGCTATCTTCTTCTCTTCTTCGACCTCTCCACTATCTTTTGGTTCATCTTGTTTTCTCGTTTGCATGAGTGATGATGGGTGGTGGAGAGACAAGCTAAAGTAGCTCAAGTAGGAACAACTAACTCTGTAGAGAGACCTTATGGCAGCAAAAGAATGTGCAACAGGGGAGGTAAGAACGTCATTTTCTGTAATTGCAGACTTCGGATGGTGATGAAGTACTCAACGACGACAAAGAATTCTGATAGACTATTTTATGGTTGTCTAAACTATGAGGTAAGGTTATGACTTTAAAGAAAATGTTAATATTTTACTTTGAGTTTGGATTCACCTGTGTTTTTTACTTTGCAGTATGGAATCCATTGTAATTTTTTCTGTTGGATTAATGGAGGTGAAGAACCAGTTTGTGTAACACCCATTTCACAAAAAATTTTGCATGAGTTCAATTGAAAAATGACAAACTTAGAAACTGATATTAAGACCTTGAAGATGATGACAATGGTTACCTTCTTAAAATTGGAAAATATATTTTAGCTTAATAGACGAACCTGCAAGGATACATAAAATTTAAATATGTGTTGAACTTAAAATTAATCCAACCACATTAACTTGTAATTAAAATAGTTTTTAGATAAGTGTACTGATATTGTAGTTCAGGATGAATATGAACTGAAAGATAGCAGAGAGGACGAAGTAAAGAAGAAGACAGCAGAGAGATCGAAGAAGAGAAGACAATAATTTGGGAATTAGGGTTTTATAATTGAAAATGGATTAATTTGGATATTATTAAGCAATTTTAGATATCAATTTGAATCAAATTCAAGTTTGGTACACATCAGCATACAGCTGGAATGCCACATCATCAACGTTTAGACAACACTTCTACAAGGAACTAATGGAGATACACTTTTTCAAGTTTCAGGGATTTAATTGGTCATTTTAAAAAGTCGAGGACTAAATTGAATAGCGATTTGAAATTTAGGAATCATTTTGGATATTTACTCTTATTATTACATATCCAATGCAATTAAAATATTTAATACAACAAAGAAATTAGTAAGAGGCTGTTGAGTTAAGAAATTAATTAATATAATTGATAATGACAAACATTTGATTAGTGGGCTAATCACCCAATCAGCTTTGATTATTTTGGATAAGTGATGCAGGCCAAAAATAAGAGTTGCAGCAGCCCAACATTAAACAAAAGATATCTGCTGGTGGGCTAAATGGTAAGTGAAAATAAAACAAGCCCAAGTCATTCATCTCAAGCTCAATTCTTCAAAGAAGCAAAGGCAAGCACCAACGGGCTGAATTTGAGTAGAACCCGATCCAAGTCCGAATTGATTTCAAATTCCTCTCACTTGCTTTCACCAACTCAATGTTCTTCTCTTCTCTGACCATGTCAAATCACAAACTCAGAAAAGTGAGAAAAAGAAAGAGAAAGCTTCTTCCCTAAGGTGATCATCAAAAAAGCAAGAAAGAGAAAGTCCAAGCTTGAAGCTCAGAAGTCTAATCAACCACTTCAAACCAAATCAAGCTTAGGTTAAAGGTAACCCATTTCTTTTTACATGCAATACACTTTCTTCTCTTCATCTTCAACTCTCTATCACTCCATTTTGAGCTATATGGAAAAGAGGATTTATGTTCCTCTCTGCTGTAAATCCATGGTCTCAAACATGTCTTGAGGACCAAGTTGGTTTTTAAGGGTTCAGATTTGGTTTACCATTAGAAGACTTTTGTGGTTGCTGTTTTATGCCTTTCAGTCAAGATAGAGAAGTCAGAAGTAAAGTTTCTAATATGAGGATTACTGGAAAAAAGTGAACGGCTGGGTTGGTGAAGCTCAAGGCTCAAGGAGTTGACTTAGGGAGAGCAACCAAGCAACATGCAAGGAGATAAAAGAAGACTTTCCGCTCATTCAAAACCAAGGAGAGAAAATCAGAGTTTGATGAGTTGTGTTCTGCAAAGAAGTTCCTCTTCTTGGATATTGCTTTCTTTCAAAGAAGTATTCGGCCAATACTGAAGAACTGTATATGAGGTTTGTAAATCTGATTTTGCACATAGCGAAGAGGCTGTTGATGAAGTCAATCTCCTTCATGTTTTACAAAATGTGATGTACTTTTCTACGTTTATCTTTCTATAATTTTTTGTGAGAAAATGTATTATGAGAAAGCTCAAGTAAAAGACATGAGTGAAAAAAGGCTGAGTGATACACTTGAGAGAAAAGCCTAGAGTTATTTTCTGATTTCTTTAGGTTGGTTAAGTGTCTTGTATCTTGTACCTATAAGGTATCTTTTTCTTAGTTGGGTTAGCATTAAGAGTGAATAGTTAGGTATTAGCATAGCTAATGTCAAGTTAGGTTAGAACTTCAGTGTGAAATTGGTGTATGTAATACTTTTAACTATAGTGGAAATTCCTCCATTGTTGTGGAGGAGACTGGACGTAGGTTGCAGAGCACAAGGCAACCGAACCAGGATATATGCTGGTGTTAGCTTTTCTTCTCTCTGCTGCGTTCTATTTTCTGATATTCATGAGACAAAAATAAACTGTCTCATAAATTTTCTCTGCTGAGTACAAACAGAATCAGAATTGAAAGTTTATTTTAAAAGGTCATAATAGCAACTTAAAAGGAAGGCATAGATTCAACCCCCTTCTCTAAACCTACCACAACCTTCAGAGGCCTCCACTTTTATCATACTAGTATTTTTACTCGTAATAACATTATGAAAATATAAACTTTTAAAATTACAGCCCACTTTATCTTAATAATATAGATTATGCATGACACAAAAAAATTATAAAATTATACTGCTTTTATAAAAAAATCATAGATTGATAAAAGTCTATGACTAAAAGGACTAAAGTCTCTGTAGATATAAAATTAAATAATAAAATTTTTAGTTATTATTTTTATATAAAAAAATTTAATTTTTTATTAATAATTAATCTTAACATTCGTTATCTAAAATTTGAAACAATTTAACGTGTATACTTTTACATTTAATTAGGTGTTAATAAGTCAGTTGCACAAATAAAAATAATTAATTTTTATACTTGTTATTTAAAAATAATATTTTTTCTCTCTGTATATAAAAATATAATTAGATATTAGTATACAAAAATTATATTGATAGTTATAAAATTAACTCAAAATTAATTTTTTTTAAACAATTGAATCTTGATTCTAACTTTTAATTATAACGTTAGTATTTTTTCTAAATTATATGTAATAAATATTTGAAAGAAGATAAATGAAAATATAGATTAAAAAAATAAGCGGTGAAAATTTAAAACTAAATAAAAAACTAAAAAAATATATATATAATAATATTTTTTATTTGAATTATATTATTTTGTTAATTTTGTTTTCTGTAGAACAGAAAGATAGAAACCATAGAGAATGAGAAAAAAAGAGAGAGAAAGATAAAAATGAAGAATTAGAGTAAGAATTTGTTAATTTTGGAAGAAAAATTTTATTTTAATTAGAATTAAAAAATATCGGATGACATATTTTGATTTATCAAATTACTAATATAAAATATAAATTATGTATAGAGTGAAAATGGTAGAGAGAAATAGAAAAATAGAGAGAGGTAGATGAGAGAATTTAGAAACCTGGAGTTTATTAATTTTGAAAAAAAATATTTTCTCTCAATTTTAATAAGAGTGTTATGTGACACATTTAGTTATTAAATTAAATAGTAATATATGATACATAATATAGGTATATTTCAATTTTAATATTTTAATTTAATTTTAATACAATTAAAGAATGTCATTTTGTATATTTTGATTGTTAAATTCGTAATTAGTCATTGATAATAAATAATAATATATAAAAGAAATAGAGTGGTTGAAGGAATGAGGGAGATAGAGAAAGGAAGATGGAGGAGGGGAGAACCCTTTAATTTTGGAGGGAAATATTTTATTTCAATTACAATGAGGGAGTGACATGTGATACATTTTGGTTGTAAAATACTAAAATTAGTAGGAAGGACATCTGATTTCAATTGTAATGAAAAATTGACATATGTTACATTTTGGTTATAAAATTATATATATATATATATATATATATATATATATATATATATAGATAGATAAATGAGCCACTTAGATAAAGACGTCTAAAACGTCTTTTTTTTAAAGATATTTTTTATTAATTAAAATTTAACACATATAATTGATTAAATCGGATTATTTTTGTCAAAATTAGGTTAAAAAAAATTAATTTAATCGAAAAATAGTGAATCAAATTTTGAACCAGTCTAAATTAATATTATTTTTTATAGAAAATTACTACAATACCCTTATTATAGAAAATGACTAAAATACTCCTCTCTCTCTCTCTATATATATATATATATATATATATATATATATATATATATATATTGAAAACTCTAAATCCTAACCCTATGATGGCAAAGAAGTAAAAAACTAGAATTTAGTATTCTCAAAATCAATATATATAATAGGAGTATTTTAGTTATTTTTTATAATAAGGGTATTATAGTTATTGTTTATAAAAAATAATATTAATTTAGACCAATTCAAGATCTGATTAACTATTTTTCGGTCAAATTAATTTGTCTGGTCTAATTTTAACAAAAATAATACAATTTAATCGATTATATGTATTAAATTTTAATTACTAAAAAATATTTTTTAAAAAAAAAACGTTTTAAACGTTTTTATCTAAATAGTTTTCAATAGATAATAGATATAATATGACTTCAAACACTACTTAATTAATCGTTATGTGGAGCTAAAGGACAATATATGCATACATTTCCACTTCTTAATTGTTCTTTTATCTTTCATTTTTAGTTAGGTCAAATACTTCCAACTTGTCCAAATATATTATACATATTTTCATTCTCCAGAATTGAAATTGGAATGAACGTATTCGAACACGCTAGCTAGCTGGCTACTTGATTACTTTGATAAAAACACCAAAACAAACAAGTTTTGGAATTAGACACATTAAATTTAACATCAAAAGTGGAGCGTATAATATAATATATATTAACAGATGAAAGAACATGAAGCTATAAGCTACAGGGTGGCTATGGCTACAGTGTCATATGCATTGTAATATATCTTGAATATTCACATTGTTTATTTGAACCATCATAAACCAATACCTTTATCATATATAATGCGTCAATCTATTTAATATATTTTCTCTATTTCATCATATAAATTATCTCTCTTTTTAAAAAAAAAAATTGTTGCAATAAGTATTATTTTTCAATTCTAAAAAATTATTAATAAATTTTACCTGTTATATCTTTTATTATTAAGTAAAAAAAAAGATAGAATAATAAAATATTAATAGGAAAAATAATATTAGAGATATTTTTATTTTTCAATAAAAAATAATTATTGTTTTAAATGTTGTACATAACATAACTAAAAAGACACAAATAAATTTTTTTTTCCAAAGAAAAAGAGAGTAACTTGTTTTCATTTGAAAGTTTAATGACTTTCATCTCTTAATTAGCTATGTGCCATTATATTTGTGAAGTTTGAAAGATCCTGTAATCATTACAACAGGAACGGAAAATATAACACCAGCAAAACTGCAAACGCAACGCATAAAGAGGTGGGAATGACATTTTGTAGTGGTTTCCAGCAAGGCAGCAACCACAGCAAATCAACTATTTTGCGTTACTTAGTTTAGCGGCGGTTTATAACCGCCGAAAATCGACAAAAGAAATTTAGCCATATTATTTGCGACGTATTTAAACCGCTGCTATTTTCTTCATGTGTTTTATATGATATTTATTTGCGGCGGTTTAAAATCGCCGCTAATTGATCAACGCTCGCTTTTTTTTAATTCAGAACTTTTATTTTGATTTATTTTATTAACCTAGGAATATTTCTTAATCGTATGGAGTATTTTTTATTTTAAAAATCTTATCGTTTCCCTCTAAAATTCTATATTATATTACAGGCAAAAGACTCAAGAATATTTAACTGCAAAAAAAAATTAACATATTTATTATAATATTAGTAAAGTATTTCAATAGTCATCCAAAAAAGTAAAGTATTTAGCTAATAATTAATGCTGTATAGTAACATAAACAAAATATATACTGAAAAATAAACTATCACATATATCCTAATTTCTATTTTCTGCCATGTCCATCCAAAGAATTCACCGGTGCAGCGATGTCTAGTGACAGCTTCTCACCTTGCTGTTGGACTACATAACTCAGCACACTCTCTAATGCCTGTCTCTTCGTTTTTTCTGCTACTATTTTATCCTCCATTGCCTTCCTTTTCAATTTTTCTACTGCTACTTCATCCTCCACTACCTTCCTTCTCAATTTCTTGGCCGTCACCTCCACTTGTAGTTCAAACAGCATCCTTTGGGTCTCTTCTATTTGAGCTCTATCCACTGACAGCTACAAACTCGGACGAAAGAGTTGACCTGGTGTTGGCCCAAAACCTATGCCACGCACTCTAACCAAGCGCTCTTTACCGAGAGCCTGGACAAGGGAATTATTTTCAGACAATATTCTCGTACTTTTATCCAGCTACTCAATCTCTGATGGTTTCAGTGGCTAAGAGAAGGGGGGGTTGAATCTTAGCCCCCTTTTTCGATGCTAACACTTGCTGACCTTCAGAAGAGACTTTTCTGTTTTTGCTCGTCACTGGACACGAGCAACTCTGTTTTGTCTCGTCCCTTGCCACGAGACTTTTTGTTTTGTCTCGTCACTTGACACGAGATAATTCTGGCTTTTGCTCCTGAGTAGTAGAAAACAAAAATGGAGTAGAAAGAGAAGAAGATTGCACCAAGATATATCCTGGTTCGGCTGCTAAGTGCAGTGCAGCCTACACCCAGTCTCCATCACAACCATGATGGAATTTCACTATAATCAATCTGATTACAACTTGTAAAGTGCTAACCCAACTTACAAAGGGATTCCCACAGAATCATGATGCACAACATAGATGAACAAATGACCTCTAAGACATCTATGACTTTTTCTTTTAAGTTTGCACTCTCTGCCTTTTTCCGCTCTATGGCTTTTTCATACAAACCTCACTTGTTTGCCTTTTTTCCATGAGACTCAAGACATGACAAAATTAAACAGAAAAATTACAAAACAGAATACATTGAAGGAGAAGAGAAATCTGTTAGCTCAGGTAGCTCTGAGAACTCTGTGCCTTGCACTCTCAAATTTTCTCCTTGCTTCAAACAGTGGTTGTTCCCCCTTTTTAAAGAAGAGGAAAGCCTCCACACTTGAAGCCAAAAACCGAACCAACTTTCTTCCTCCTTCAACAAACCGGTTCGGCCACACAGAGAGAGAAGAGATAACCATGCTAAATCCAACATGCAATTACCTCTAGTCCTTTCTTGATCATCACCCTTCATCAATCCGAGCTCTCCATCCTTGGCTTCCTCTCCAAGATGGATTTCTGGCCCTTGATGCCTCATGATGATAATGACTTCATCTGCTTCAATCTCTGCCTTCAACCATCACTTCGCCACTCTAGCTACTCCCTGTGGTGGTTGATCAGAATCGAAGACAAGCCATGCTTCAAGAATCTCCCTCTTGGCCGAATCTTCAGCATCCTTTTTTGAGCATGAAAGGCTCAAGATTACCTCACCAAATCTAACCACATTTGGTGGTAATCTCAGCCACAGCTCATCTTTCTTTTAGTATGTTTTCTTGCCATCATTAGCTTGATGGTCTTAGACGCATGCAACATCTTCCTTTCGGTGTTGAAGAACATTTCTTCCATTGTTTCCTGGACAAGGACCGAATAAAGAAGAAGAAAGAGATGAGAGAGAATGAAAAGAATCTGAAGAAAAGCAATGCAAAGTGGTTAAGCAAATTAATTAGGCATAGCTTGCTTTTACTTCCCTAACATAGAGTGGCGTGTTTGACATAATAGCCATCAATCAATTCATCTGAATTTTCTCTCTCATGTTCCCCATGCATTATTTAACAATGTGATAGATTTTGAAATCCATCACATGGTTAAAGGCTTGGTTCCGTTGGAAGCACTATGCTTTCATTTTTCCTTTTGTTTCGGACCAAGAATGGAACCTATTATCACTTAATATAATTTGGGCTTGTGACATTATGATCAAAGCTGGCCCATTTGGTTAACATTTGCTTTCCTGATAAAATTGTTTTCGGATCAAGCATGGAAAGCATATGTTTGGGCTTGCAACAATTTATTCTGGCCCAATTATAACTAGCCTCAATTACAAACACAAGGCTGAACCAAAAATTGCAACAGTTGGGCTTTGTTAATTTTCTTTTGTTTCGGCCCAACAAAAATCTGCACAACAAAATTATTAATTAAGCAAATAAGAATTAAGATCAAATTAATAATTTTGTAATTTAATATTTTAATAATGTTTGTTCATCATCAAAATTAAATAAGAGTTTTCCAAACTCATCAATCTCCCCCTTGATGACAAACATTATTAAAATTGAAATGGAAAGAAATTAAAAGATTGAGTAAGGAATACTCCCTTTGATTTGAATTTCTCCCCCTTTCAAAATGTCACATGGCTCCCCCTTAATATATGCAGTTTTACCAAGGGAAGCACTAACCTGTAACATTTAAATCAAGCTTCAAGTAACAATGTTATTTAGCATATTTTATGATGCTAAATGCTTGATTTATGAGCAGTTTTAATTGATAATCAAAACTCATTTGTTATCATAAACTGATTTACTGCTCAAACATACAAAAAGTATCCAAATATTTTTCAAACATTTTCCTGTTTAGGATATCAGAGCAAAACAACATGATGAAAAATATTTGAAGAACAAAATAAGGCAGTTTTGATATTTTTACACAAATTAAAGGAACTGCCAAAAATAAATTTTCAATCCAACAAGTTTATCAATGATGAATCAACAGCCAGGCATCAAAATAAATCAAACATCATTATAAACCAAATGCCAAATAGACTAATCATGATAAACAAATGCAGTTCAAACAGCAATGACCATATTAAAAACAAATGCAATAACAACATACATTCTTTGAACAAGGGTAATCATGAATTACATGCATTCCTTGAACAAGGGTGATCATTAATTTTCAAAAGTGAAAATTTCAGCCCCTGTTCCCCTGTTTTTCCAGCCCCTGTTTCGTTCCAATTTCAATTTTGGAACCTAAATTTCCTCCCCCTTTTGTCATCATGGGGCACCTGCACAAAATGTGATTAACATAGCAAAATATTTAAAATAAAACAGTGAAAGTATATCTCAGTATGCCTAGAGCAGTGAGTATCAAGTCATGCTCCTACAAAAAAAACAGATTGAGCCTAATGGAGCCAATATCAAACAGAATTAAACACAAATGCTAATCATCAGAGAGATGAAAGTCTTCTTCCTCAGCGCCTCCTTCACTATCATCTCCCAAATCCTTAGTAAGATGTTCCAGCATCAGGTTGACTCTTTCTTTGCAGTTTTTCCAGGCTTTCTCATTCTCATAAGCTTGCTTGCGGGCCTCTTTGTGAGATCGAAACATCATGTCTGCCATGTTTGAAAATTCTCCCAAAATCTGTTGGATGGATCTGATTGATTTGGTAGATTCTGGCCTGCCTTCATGGTCACTATCCGATGCAGTTTTTCGCCCTTTGGTTTCCTTGGTTGCTCCTCCTCCTCGGATTGTAGACACCTCGTTTTCTACCTTCTCATTTAACAAATCAACTTTAAAGTACTCAAAGATTCTAGTTAAAAACATACCATAAGGCAGGTTAGCCTTTCTGGTGCTTCTAACAGAATCCCACATGTGCCTAATCATGATGTAACCAAAGCAAATAGGGGTAGAGGTAACCAAAGCAAACAATATGAGACAGTCAGAAAATGTTACTCGGTTGTGTGAGCCGCTTTGGGGAGTCAGAATATGAGTGATGATTCGGTGAAGCAAGGAATTGACTGGTCCAAGAGCTTTGTGAGTTGGAGTGGTTCCATGCAATCCGGAAAGGTTTGTGCAAATGTGCTGGAGAACAGTTTTGTGGGAAACGCCGACTTGTGTGTCCCATTTCTCCACCATGTATGCTCGCGGTCCTTCATCCTTGAAGCCCAGGGCCGCTCCAATTGTCTCAGCATCAAGGGCTATTTGAACCCTTTTGACATAGGAATGAAGGGTGCCGTCAATAAGTCTCATATTAGCATAAAACTCTCGAACAAGACCTGGGTAGACTGGTTTCTTGATGAGGAGCAAAGGCTTCCAGTTGAGGAGTTCAAACAGAGAGGAAATGTTGGTATTCTTGAGATTTTCGAGACTGACAAGATAGGTGGTGCACAAATGACGCTTCTCCATAACCTCTTTGTGAAACTCAAAAGAGGTACAGGAGTTAAATCTGCTTGGATCAAAATGAGAGTGAGTCTTGCCATACTTGTCTCGGAATTCCATGGATTCCAAGTTTGGAGGTTCAGTGGTGTCATTGAGTGCAAACCCTTGATTCTTTTGTGAGCCTTTTCCGGGGGTAGACTTCTTCGGTGATGAGGGTGGAGGTGAAGGAGTGGGAGAAGTGTGAGACTCTTGCTCTTCTTCTTCAACTACAGGTTTCTTGTTCTTGCCACGGCCTGAACTTTTGTGGGCAATCACCTTTTTTCTCATGGTGGTTGTTTGTTTGGACGGTGGTGAAAGAGAAGATGATGAGGTTGAATGAATGTGAATGTGAGTGTGGGTTTGAGGCGTTGATGGTTTTTGAGACAGAAGAATTCTTTCACTCTTTCTTGGCGCGGTTTTCTTTTTCATGGTAATGGAGGAATGAAATATGAAAGGGTTGATAGCCGAGTTGAGTGGGAGAGAAGCAAGGTGGGTGACGCATTAAATGAGGCTTGGAGAGAGAATGATGGAAATAATGATCATTAGTGGGCGGTTAATGACCATTATGGGGTGGTTATTACCCAAAAAGATGATTTCCCTTTTTTTTGAAATCTAAAACTGAAAAGTTGTTGCCTTAAATCAAGGGATTAGATGGAGAGAGAGATTTGATTTGACAATAACCACTTCCAAGAGGATATGGTGACACAAGGAAGAAGATTCTTATTTGTATGGAGAGATAATTAACAAAACTGTTATTGTGGGGTCATGGAAATTTGGTGGGGCCCATAAAATTTGAATTCTGCGTTGCCTCCCCCTTGACCACAGCTCTTCCATTATGCAATTAGTTTTATCTCGTCCAAACCTACGAGCAAAACAGAACAGAGTCACATATTCACAAATTTTCAATGAAACTTAAATCAAACATTCCCAGACTTTTTCTCAAGGTACAGAATCTGTCTTCACAGAGAGGTTTTGTAAAAATATCAGCAATTTGGTCTTCAGATTTTACAAATTGAATATCAATAGTACCCTTTTGCACATGTTCCCTAATAAAATGATATTTTATTTCAATGTGCTTAGTTCTTGAGTGCAGAACAGGATTTTTTGAAATGTTTATAGCACTCATATTATCACAAAATAAGGGTATACTATTGATTTTTAATTTGTAATCTTCCAATTGTGTTTTTAACCAAATTAATTGTGAGCAACAAGTAGATGCGGAAACATATTCAGCTTCAGCAGTGGATAGAGCCACTGTGGCTTATTTCTTGCTTGACCACATGTTGAGTGAGCTTCCAAGGAAGCAACACATGCCGGAGGTGCTCCTCCTATCCACCCGATCTCCCGCATAATCTGCATCACAAAACCCTACTGCACAAAAGTCATCAGATTTAGGATACCATAATCCATAATTACAAGTTCCCTTAATGTATCTAATGATGCGTTTAACAGCCGTAAGGTGGGATTCTTTTGGATGTGATTGAAACCTTGAACATACACCCACACTTTGGACTATATCCGGTCTAGAGGAGGTAAGGTACATGAGTGAACCTATCATTCCTCTTTACCTTGTTTCATCCACATCTTGGCCATCATCATCCTTTTCAAGTTTAGTATTGGGATGCATAGGAGTGCCCATTGATTTGGAATTTTCTAGGCCAAACTTTTTAATAAGTTCTTTTGCATACTTTCCTTGGTGAATAAAAATACCACTAGGAGTTTGCTTAATTTGGAGGCCAAGAAAGAAAGTAAGCTCTCCCATTAAACTCATCTCAAACTCACTAGTCATGAGTTTTCCAAACTCTTCACACAAGGAAACATTGGCCGAACCAAATACAATGTCATCAACATAAACTTGAACAAGAAGGATATCATCATTAGATGTTTTAATGAATAAGGTAGTGTCGGTGGTTCCCCTTTGAAAATGATTTTCCAACAAAAAGGCACTAAGCCTCTCATACCAAGCTCTTGGAGCTTGTCTAAGACCATAAAGAGCCTTAGTTAATTTAAAAACATGATTTGGAAATTCTTATGTTCAAACCGGGGGGTTGAGCCACATACACTTCCCTATCAATAAAACCATTAAGGAAGGCACACTTAACATCCATTTGAAACATTTTGAAACCCTTATGGGCAGCATAGGTAAGAAGCAACCTAATTGCTTCCATTCTCGCTACCGGAGCAAAAGACTCATCAAAATCAATACCCTCTTCTTGATCGTAACCTTGGGCCACTAATCTAGCCTTGTTACGAACAACTTGTCCATCCTCACCAAGTTTATTTTTAAAAACCCACTTAGTACCCGTTACCTTCTTACCATCCGGATGAGGTACTAATGTCCAAACCTTATTCTTATCAAATTGAGCAAGCTCCTCTTGCATTGCTTTGACCCATGATGGATCCTCAAGAGCTTGTTTGACATTGTTGGGCTCTATTTGTGACAAGAGAGCAAGATTGCTAGGTTCGGTTGGCCTTTTGGTGGATGATCTTGTTGTTACTCCTTGAGAAGGATCACCAATGATGAAATCATGAGGATAACCCCTCATGGACTTCCATTCTCTAGGCTTTCGGACAGGTGTAGAGTTTTGATGAACTTCTGGTGGTCTCACTGTTTCAGTTTCTCGTCCCTGCTCAGGAGACAAATCGGAAGTTTCTCCTTCAATCTGACGAGACAAAATGGGACTAGCAGATTCTTCATTCTGGACAGATTTAGGATTTTCTTTGCTTGTTCCGGCTCCTTCTTCATCTGAATCATTATCTATCACAGTACTGGGAATTAAGTTAGAATCACAAAAAGTAACATGTATGGATTTCTCTATTGTCCTATGCTCTTTGAGATAAACTCTATAAGCCTTGCTTGTGGTGGAATATCCAACAAACATTCCTTCATAAGATTTTGGATCAAATTTTCCAAGGTTTTCCTTATTATTAAGTACAAAGCATTTGCATCCAAAAACATGAAAGTATTTAAGATTTGGAGGGGTTCCTTTCCATAGCTCATAAGGAGTTTTCTTTAGCCCTTTTCTAATGATTGTTCTATTCAAAATATAACATGCTGTGTTCACAGCTTCAACCCATAAAAATTTAGGAATTTCATTCTCACATAGCATGGCCCTAGTCATTTCTTGAAGGCTTCGATTCCTTCTTTCAACCACCCCATTTTGTTGGGGAGTTCTAGGACATGAAAAGTTATGAGAAATTCCTAAATCATCACAAAATTTTTCAAAATCTTGATTTTCAAATTCCCTTCCATGATCACTTCTCAAATGGGCAATTTTTAAATCTTTTTCATTCTGAATTTTCTTGCAAAGGGTGGAAAAGGCATAAAATGCATCATTCTTATGAGCAAGAAAAAGTACCCAACCGAATCTAGAGTAATCATCAACCACAACAAGACCATAATGTTTACCTCCCAAACTTTGAGTTCTAGTAGGACCAAAAAGATCAATATGTAACATTTCCAATGGCCTTTTGGTTGAGATTCCATCTTTTAATTTAAAAGAGGATTTTACTTGTTTGCCTAATTGGCAAGCATCACAAGTAAGATCCTTATCAAACTTGATGTTTGGAATTCCTCTAACCAAATTCTTTTTGACTAGCTTAGAAATTTGGTACATGCTAGCATGTCCCAACTTTCTATGCCAAAGCCATTTTTCAGATTCAAAAGATGTAAAGCATGTTACATTTTGTTCCTTTAAATCCTCAAGAGTTAATCCATACACATTGTTGCATCTCTTGGCTTCAAATAAAATATCCCCAGTTTTCTCACAAACAACCAAACAAACAAACTTCTTAAAGATAACATCAAAACCTAAATCACACAATTGACTAACACTAAGTAGGTTATGTTTCAAACCATTTACAAGAAGCACATCATTTATACAAGAAGAAAAGTTTTTACCGACTTTTCCAACAGCCACTATTTTTCCTTTTGCATCATCTCCAAAAGTGACAAGTCCTCCATCATATTCATCAAGCTTTATGAAGAAGGTTGTCTTTCCGGTCATATGCCTAGAGCATCCGCTATCCATGTACCACATATTTTCTTTTTTCTTGGATGCTAGGCAGACCTACAAAATAAACTCAAGTGACCTTAGGTATCCAAATTTTCTTGGATCCTTTCACGTTAAACCATCTCTTGTGTCCCAGATCATTATAATCAAAAACAACCTTGTAAACTTTATCACCTATCATTCTTTCTCCAAAGAAACATTGAACTGGAAAATGACCACTTCGGTTACATAGTCTACAAAATCTTGGAGTTGCTGTTTTGTTAAAGGAAGTTGGATCTTGATACTTAACATCATTCGAAGATGAAGCAATGTTTTCAAAAAGTGATTTTTCAGATTTATAAAAACCCAACCCAGCTTTATCATAAAAAGGTTTTTGACTGGCCAAGATTTGATTCAAATTTTCAGAACTTTGGGTGAACTTGGCTAAGTCTTCCTTAAGTCTTTTAACCTCTTCTAGCAACTCTTCATTTTGCTTAAAACAATTCACATATGCAAGGACAGAATGGTTACTTTCACAGCTTCTAACTTGTGTTTTTAACTGCTTATTCTCTTCCACAAGATCACAAGCAGTTTCGGCATCTCTTAGTTTTTCTTTGAGAAAGTCATTTTCAGTTTTAAGAAAGAAATTTTGTTGTTCAAAATCTTGATTCTCAGTTAGAAAACATCTTATTTTTTCAGAAAGATGGTCTATCATAAGATGAAGGTCTTCAGTGTCAGGGTTTTGAAATGATACCTGATCTATCTCATTTGCCATGAGACAGGGCTGTGATTTAGTCTCAGACTCTTCATCATCATCATCTGAGTCATTTTCCAAATCTTCCCATGTGGCCATTAGTCCTTTCTTCTTTCCTTTTCTCGGCTTTTCTTCCTTCTTCAATTTGGGACAATCAGATTTGTAATGCCCCATTTCCTTGCAATTAAAGCAGATTACTTTGCTAGGGTCTTTCTTCATTCTCCTTGAGCTGCTGCCTTTGCCTTTGAGCTTTGCCATTTTCCTGAATTTTTTTGCAAACAACACAAACTCATTTTCAGAAGAGTTATCACTGGATTCATCATCCAGAGGGTTAGTCACAGAAGAAAAAGCAATTCCTTTCTTTTTTGAATCTCTTTTCAAATAGGAGTTTTCAAAAGCAAGAAGATTTCCTCTCAAATCATCAAGTGTCATGGAATCTAAGTTACTACTCTCAGAAATAATTAAGGCTTTTGTTTCCCACTCTTTTGTGAGACATCTCAACACTCTTCTCACTAGCACAGATTCTGAATGTGTGATTCCAAGAGCATCTAAGCCAACAGTGATGATATTGAACCATTCGAACAGTTCATCAATGGACTCTCCTTCCTTCATTGCAAACATTTCATATTCCCTGTTTAACATGTCTGTCCGAGTCTTCTTTACAATGGTAGTTCCTTCATGAGTGATTTGCAACTTGTCTTAGATTTCCTTTGCCGTTGTGCATCGTGATACTCGTCGGTATTTCTCAAAGCTGATAGCACAGTTGAGCAGATTGGTCGCCTTGGCATTTAACTCCACCGTCTTCCTATCTTCCTCGGTCCAGCTTGTTTCTGGTTTAAGAGAGACTACTCCTTGAGCATTTGAGGTAGTTGGGAATTTAGGACCTTCCAAGATGATCTTCCAAAATCTGTAATCCACGGCTTGTACAAATATCTTCATCCTCTCCTTCCAATAGGTATAATTTTTCCCATTGAAGAGGGGAGGTCTGTTGCTTGATTGACCTTCAGCCAGATTGTATGATAACACACTTGTGCCACTGTTTTCTGCCATGAGGATCTTTACTCCAAGCTGCAAAGCTTGATCTCTTTGAGACCAAGCTCTGATACCAATTGATGGTTTCAGTGGCTAAGAGAAGGGGGGGTTGAATCTTAGCCCCCTTTTTCGATGCTAACACTTGCTAACCTTCAGAAGAGACTTTTCTGTTTTTGCTCGTCACTGGACACGAGCAACTCTGTTTTGTCTCGTCCCTTGCCACGAGACTTTTTGTTTTGTCTCGTCACTTGACACGAGATAATTTTGGCTTTTGCTCCTGAGTAGTAAAAAACAGAAATGGAGTAGAAAGAGAAGAAGATTGCACCAAGATATATCCTGGTTCGGCTGCTAAGTGCAGTGCAGCCTACATCCAGTCTCCATCACAACCATGATGGAATTTCACTATAATCAATCTGATTACAACTTGTAAAGTGCTAACCCAACTTACAAGGGGATTCCCACAGAATCATGATACACAACATAGATGAACAAAGGACCTCTAAGACATCTATGGCTTTTTCTTTTAATTTTGCACTCTCTGCCTTTTTCCGCTCTATGGCTTTTTCATACAAACCTCACTTGTTTGCCTTTTTTCCATGAGACTCAAGACATGACAAAATTAAACAGAAAAATTACAAAACAGAATACATTGAAGGAGAAGAGAAATCTGTTAGCTCAGGTAGCTCTGAGAACTCTGTGCCTTGCACTCTCAAATTTTCTCCTTGCTTCAAACAGTGGTTGTTCCCCCTTTTTAAAGAAGAGGAAAGCCTCCACACTTGAAGCCAAAAACCGAACCAACTTTCTTCCTCCTTCAACAAACCGGTTCGGCCACACAGAGAGAGAGAAGAGATAACCATGCTAAATCCAACATGCAATTACCTCTAGTCCTTTCTTGATCATCACCCTTCATCAATCCGAGCTCTCCATCCTTGGCTTCCTCTCCAAGATGGATTTCTGGCCCTTGATGCCTCATGATGATAATGACTTCATCTGCTTCAATCTCTGCCTTCAACCATCACTTCGCCACTCTAGCTACTCCCTGTGGTGGTTGATCAGAATCGAAGACAAGCCATGCTTCAAGAATCTCCCTCTTGGCCGAATCTTCAGCATCCTTTTTTGAGCATGAAAGGCTCAAGATTACCTCACCAAATCTAACCACATTTGGTGGTAATCTCAGCCACAGCTCATCTTTCTTTTAGTATGTTTTCTTGCCATCATTAGCTTGATGGTCTTAGACGCATGCAACATCTTCCTTTCGGTGTTGAAGAACATTTCTTCCATTGTTTCCTGGACAAGGACCGAATAAAGAAGAAGAAAGAGATGAGAGAGAATGAAAAGAATCTGAAGAAAAGCAATGCAAAGTGGTTAAGCAAATTAATTAGGCATAGCTTGCTTTTACTTCCCTAACATAGAGTGGCGTGTTTGACATAATAGCCATCAATCAATTCATCTGAATTTTCTCTCTCATGTTCCCCATGCATTATTTAACAATGTGATAGATTTTAAAATCCATCACATGGTTAAAGACTTGGTTCCGTTGGAAGCACTATGCTTTCATTTTTCCTTTTGTTTCGGACCAAGAATGGAACCTATTATCACTTAATATAATTTGGGCTTGTGGCATTATGATCAAAGCTGGCCCATTTGGTTAACATTTGCTTTCCTGATAAAATTGTTTTCGGATCAAGCATGGAAAGCATATGTTTGGGCTTGCAACAATTTATTCTGGCCCAATTATAACTAGCCTCAATTACAAACACAAGGCTGAACCAAAAATTGCAACAGTTGGGCTTTGTTAATTTTCTTTTGTTTCGGCCCAACAAAAATCTGCACAACAAAATTATTAATTAAGCAAATAAGAATTAAGATCAAATTAATAATTTTGTAATTTAATATTTTAATAATGTTTGTTCATCATCAAAATTAAATAAGAGTTTTCCAAACTCATCAATCTCAGATATTTTTTTCTGCAGATGTAAATAACCATACACAATCACACTAGGAATATAGCATACTCAAGGCATTTTAATAATTAAACCTAACATGTTACAACATAAATGATTAGGTGTACTTACAGCAATCCTCTGCACTTCTTCATGTATGTAGGTGCCATCACGTCGTTTGTGCTTTAGGATCCATACTTCTCCTCTACCAACTCTCCTGGCCTCCCTTGTTTGTGTTTGTGACAATACAGTTAATACCATAAGTTTTACTTATTTAATTTTCTCTAATAATTTTTTCTTGTTCTACTCTATAAATAAATCCAAACTACATACCAACCAATTTATTTTACCTCAAACGGTTAAGTATCTAATGATTGCTCTATTTATTTTTCAAGAATTGAGTAATTGATTATACTTAAATAGTAAATTTATTTTAATAGCTCCAACATTTATTTTTTGAAAATCAGCATTACTTGTCAATTCCTTATAAATTAAAACTGAATAATGATTTGCTTAAAAAAAAGAGAATTATTCAAGACAATGATAGGCACCTGTACTTGATTTTAAATCTATATTACCTCTTCTTTCCTTGCCTTAGCCAAACTTTTAGAACCGCCAGTGTACGTGTAAAATTGCTTCTTTCGATTCAACGTATTTTTCTTGCATTTCGCCTATTATGTTATCAACAGTAACATTGGTTACACACAGAATGAATACATACGAGTGTACATAAATAGTTAAATGTTCTTATATTTCTCTTTTACTTTAGTATATTACTTATATATAAATTATTTTCTCTTTCTTTGAAAAATAATATATATAATTCCACAAAAGATTGAATGCAATAAAGTAATCTCTAAGACTGAAAATTAGTTGGTATTATATGCGTTTATCTGGAACTTAGGTGGATTAAAGACAAGGGCTACTTAAAAAATGGGGTACCTTTGTTGCAGGATTATTATAGTAATCAATATACCACCTCCAATGCTCTCTAGGAATTCTTGCCAGGTGGTTATCAAGATTCTGCTCAAGTATCCTTGTTGGTTTGTAATGCGAGTCATATAGCCTCCCTCTTGTATCCTTCCAGGACCTCCCTATTTGTTGCAAAAATGTTTTCTTGATTCTACCACCGCTATCTTCTTGAAAATGGAACATCTCCTGCAACGACAATATCCAACTGTAAGTAATTGTAAGTTGAAAGGTTTGATATGATTAAACAATGCCAAAAGTCATTACCTTTATGCAATCATTATAAATCCTGTCTTTTTTCTGCACCTTTGTCCAACTTTTTTCACAGATAGAAAATTTGCTGTAATCAGAACCCACGCTCCTAGAATGCCACTCAACAGGCCAGCTCTATCTCCGACTGCTTGTAGTTCCTCATTGAACCTCAGTATGATTTTACTATCATTAAGAGACCGCTCCATAGCCCCCTTCACACTCATTTTAGCTTGCTTGACTATTCTATCAAAATCTATAAAAAAAATATTATTTATGTGCTCAACATGTGAGAAACATAACAATATTATTAGCTAATCAATTAAAAAGTCGTATGGTTCAGCACTTGTTACCTATGAAATCAACATCCCAAAATCCAGTAGTCTTTCA
Organism: Arachis stenosperma; assembly: GCF_014773155.1. Classification (NCBI taxonomy): domain Eukaryota; kingdom Viridiplantae; phylum Streptophyta; class Magnoliopsida; order Fabales; family Fabaceae; genus Arachis; species Arachis stenosperma. Next base: position 12,390,763 of record NC_080379.1, read on the forward strand.
TTTTGTGCGCTTTTCAGCATCAGAAGTAGCAAACATCCTGTCAATGTGTTCGTCAAACGAATTCATCTCGTTCGCCTCCGAGTCTATGTCTTCATTGCACGGTTCCGTCACTTATACACCGTTAGTGGTCTGTGGCTCAGGTCTTAGTTCACTCCGGAGTAGACGAAAGAGTTGGAGAAGACCCGCTACAAAGACACCACCATTACTGGAGGGCGGGGAATGAACCAATCATCGTCAGCGGATGATGAAGATGCAAGAGGTGCGGCTGGAGGCTGCTGGCGTAGTGGCTTCACTCTTGTGTCTTTCGTGTAGCAAATTTTTCTGAGCATCTTAAAATTCTAATATAAACACACGAAGTATGTCAAAAAACATTCGTTAATCTTAGACTCAGAATAATTAACAAACAAATAACTATTGATTTTCTTTCACTTTTTGTGTTGTATTAAATTTTCATACTTAAACCGTGAATATTAATTAAAATTATATACATTTATAGCCTGTTAATAAAACTACCGTGTCTTAGGCTAATAAAATTACTCACATTATAACTATGTCGAAGGATAGTAAATAACATTATATATATGTACATATATTAATTATATAAATAGAACTTTTTTTTCCAAATGATCTAACTACATATAAATTAAAAAATCAAAAGCCAAAGACAAACGTATAAATAGAGGAGGAAACTAATAAGGAGAATAGGACATTCTATGGCAACAATGAAACTTAGTTGACTGTGCATAAAAAAATTATCATTAATTTTTCTAATTTTCTATTTGCATGAGCAACATCTACTCTATTAGATTATTAATTACTATTATCAATATTCCTACTTTTCATAAGGGTAACAATTTCAGATATTTTTAATTAAGAAATTATAATTAAAGTTAACAGTCATTATTACTCTTATGAAAAAATAAATAAAAAATTAATTCAATAAATCAGAGGCCATATTTTTGAAATTTTTTTTAGTTACAATAAATTAATTTTGGCTATAACACTAAGAATGGGTTTATACAACGAATAAATTATCAATCTGGCTGCTTTTGTAGTTATTACTAAAGATATTTTTAAATAATTTTAAAATATTTAAAAATTGTCCAGTTATGATCAAACACTTATTCCATTAATAAAAGTGTGTCACATCACTTACTTGCAAATGTCAAGTCTTGCTTGCAACGTAAAAATTTCATTTGCCACGTTATTTTTTTGGGTTAACATAGAACATCTTAATTTTTCAAAATATGCATTACAAAAAAAAATTAAAATGACGATTTTTTTGGAAAAATGACAGCAATTTGCATCGTCATTATTATAAAAAAAACGGCGCCTTTAAAAAATACCAATATTTAGAGCATTATTTTGGTTATTAGACGAGATTTAGAAAATCGTCCACAATGAAAAATACATAATGTTACAAAATTATTTAAAAGATGATGAATATACATTTATTTAACTAAAAAAAAGAAATAAAAAAAGAAAAAATATAGTATTAAAGAAAATATTTTTGTGAATTTGTAGTAAATTTCGGTGTAAAATTAAGATATTTATGTGTATTATTAAGAATTTTTAGTGTATTTGTATTGATAAATTTTAAATAATTCAAAACTCTTTCTCCTCATCTTCTGCTGTTTTTTCTTTTTTTTTTCATCATCATCTTTTTTTTCTTATTCATCTTTATTTTCATTTTTGTTTTACTTTTTCAAAAGAAATACATAATGTTATAAAATCAATAGAAAAATGAGAAGAAAAAAAATATAGCAATAACAGTAGCAATAAAAAGAATGACGAAGAGAATGAAACACTCGAAGAAGAAGAAGGAACGTAAAAAAAAATGCAAAAAAAAAAGAGGAGAAAGAAGAGGAATACAGGATACAAATGTTAAAAGAGAAATGACATAATTTTATGTACACATTATATAAGTTGATTTTATTGAGATAAGATTAATTTGTATGAATTTATATGTCAAAAAAAAATTGTATATGTAATAGGTTCTTAAAAATATTTCGCAAAAGCACACTTTATACAAGTTTGAAGTGAATGAAGCGTAGAATGAGACGCCAAGAGGAATGTCTAGTAGCTAAGAATTTTTTGGACTTGCCAATGCAAATTAAAACCACGTATTTACTAGCTAGAACTTAGCTTAGCTTGTTTTATTTAATTTGTTTATTTTGGTCAACTACTAGTTTTCATTATTCAGGTAAAGAAAAAGAAAATTTATACATGATTGAGAATGGCTAGTTCAATTGATGTAGAGTTGTTGGTTAGTATTTCCCCTTTTTCAATTCTATATGAATACAGAGGGCACTCTTCCTTTTTCATCTCCCCAAGCCAAAGGAATGCTACATGAATAATATAAAGGGAACTCTTCAATAAATTCTTTTTTACTGGTTTTTATTTTTTAGTTTAAGTGTTTGCTTAAAGGAATCCGTATTCATTTTACCAGATGATACTGTAATTTTAAAATTGAAATGAAAATGCAAGAGATAAATTAAATTATTGAGAGTGGTGTACCACACTTGACAACAAGCTAGTACTTAAAACAAAAATGGAAATACTAATACCAACTACTAGATCTAGAATTATTTGGCATTATATATACTTTTCACATAATTACAAAATTAACTTTATTTTATTGGGTATGTCTAAAACGAGCTCACCAATTATGTGCTTATTGAATGAGCCACACTTATATAAGCCATTAGATTTTATTAGATGAAAATCAAAGGCTAATATAAAAGAAGAGCATTGATGGACTCTAATAAATATAGAATATTCTAGTACATAAATAAATACTTTAAATGACAATATTTTAATACACAATACTTTAAACGGCAACAGAATCTTTTATTCTTAAATAATTAAATATAAAATATATAAATATAAAATATATGAGTATTTTTTATTTAATAAAATTAATTATTATGCAAAACTTTTTTATAATAATAAAAAATTATATTAAAATAATATTTTAAACTGTAGCATAAAAATATAAAATTATTAAAATTTTATTGTATATTACTTGGTAAATAATTAGAATATTATATTTAAAATTTATTAACTATTTTTATTAAAAATATTATTATCTAATATAATTTTTCATAAAAATATTTTTAAAAAATAATTTATTTAAAATATTATATATAATACATGAAAATATTAATTTTTTATTTTTTTAATTTCTTTTAGAAAAACAGAATAAATAATATAATTTTAAATACATACCTAAATAAAAAAGTTAATATTTTCATGTAATATATATAACATTTTAAATAAATTTTACCTTTACAAATATTTTGATAAAAAATTATATTATATAATAATATATTTAACAAAGTAATTAGTTAATAAATTTTAAATATAATAAACTAATTATTTTTCCAGTAATAGAAAATAAACTTTATTTATTTTATATTTTTATGTTGTAGTTTAAAAGATCATTTTAATATTATAAAAAAAATTGTATAATAATTAATCTTAATGAATAAAAAAATTTATATTTTTTGTATTTATTTATTTTATATTTTTTAGAACAAAAAATTTCTATCTTCATATAATAATATATATATATATATATATATATATATATATATATATATATATTAGGGGTGGTAAAACGGGTCGAATCAGTTGAGCCGACCCGCCGAACTCGCTAAAAAAGTGGGTCAGGCTAGAATTTGAAATCTGTCAAATTAAAAATTCGCCAAATTATGTATATATGTTCCAATTATGTGATTTTATTTATTTTATTTTACAATTTCGTATATATGTTCAAATTATGTGACTTATTTTTTAAAATAAAGATAGTTCTATTGACAAATATTATTTTGAACAATTTTATTGAAGTTAAAAATTTAAAAAAAGATAGTAAAAAAATTATATTATAATTTGACTATTTTTTATTTGTATTTAATTGTTTAAATATTATTTTTTGTTAATTTTAATTAATTTTATTTTTCAAAAAAAAGTCAAACGAACTAGCATTTTTTTTGTATTTAATGGCCTATATAAGTGTGGTTCATTCAATAAACACATAATCGTTGAGCTCGTTTTAGACATACCCTTATTTTATTCGCTAAATTAGTTAATCAATTTAAGTTAATGTTACTAAGCAAATTAATAACATAACTGTGGGAATATCAATAATTTAACTGACCCCATCATACATCTATCATTCTAAATTCTAAAGATCAAATAAGGTTTCAAGAATCCATTGAGTATAAGAAAATTATGATTATTGAAGGAGAAATGGTTACATTTAATTGGTTTGACCAATAAAAACATCTGGTAAATTGAACATGACTTGATCAGTAGGATGATTATTGTTATTATTATTATTATTATTATCATCAACAGGGTTGAGAAAAAGGTATACGTGAGATCCATCTTGGACTCCATATTCAGCAAGAGAAACTCTTTCTTCTTCCTCTTTGCTCATCAAAGGGCTATGATCAGCATCGACAACAAGGATTAAACGCTCAAAAGGTAGCTTCTGTTGGGCTTCAATTTCTCTCTTTAGATCGTGAATCGTGGCATCATTTTTCACTTGAACATAGAACAATGTTCCTGTCAAATTTTCTACCACCACCTTCATGGCCCTGCAGTGATATAATATTATTTGTATAAATATGTAATCTACAAAACAAACCGTTAATATTTTCCCATTTTAACGATGCTTTGTGTGTGAACTTAAAGGAACAAAATGAGTTTGGATTGGAGGGGGAAGATGGAGGTAGAGTTGGAGATGCACGCAAATGCTGAAGGGGTTTGTTCATGTGTGCTGCATTTTCGGGAGTTAGTTTGTGTGAATTGAATGTTTCTAAATTCTAAACTTTGAATGTGGCAAAATCGACTTTATCGTTGTTTCTGTTACATGCCTACAAAACGAGCAAAACATGGATCTACTTTTGTTATTTTTTTTGGCTTTTTCAATTCTTTATTTAAGCAAATAAATATATTTTTTTATTTCTTATTTTACTACACTATTTTTTTTTAAATATCAGAACTTTAATCTTTGATTATTTGTCAGTTTTTATTGATTTGTCAATTTTGAATTATAATTTAATTAGTTTATTTTATATTTTTTAATTGCCAGTTTACCTTATTAAACATATAAAATAAAATATATAATTTTAAACTATTTTGTATTATTTTTTAGATTAAATTACTCTATTAATTTTTATAGTTTTACTTTTACTAAATTTATAATTAAGTTCCTATAGTTTAAAAATTTTAAATTGGATTCCTACACGGATTTAAATTTTATAATTAGTTTTTTATCGCATGAAATAAGAGGGACATTCAAATTTAGAAATTCAGTTCTATTTAAAATTTTAATGTTTAAAAATAGGTATTTTTAATTTAGAAAGAAATAATATTCTATTAATCTAAATATTTTTGATGCAGTAAGAATTTAATTAATTTTTAAATTATAAAAACTTAATTATAAATTTGATAAAATTTTAAAAATTGATAGAATACTTTAATATATTTTTTATTATCTTCTAAGTAATTTTGTTGCTTTTGGCTGGGATAAATTGCTTGAATAAATTGCTTTAAAAAAATATCATCCAATTGTTTGATTGCGCGATTAGTAGATTACACAATTGAGGTAACGATTTTTCTTTTGGATACAATTCGCCAAGTTTCTAAATATGCCACATTTTTAAAGGAGTTATGCATTAACAAGGAAAGGATCAATGATTTAAAAACTATTCTTTTGGAGAGTTTTATTTCTTCTCTAATGGGGGTTATTTCTGAAAAGTGTGGAGATCCTGGACCTTGTTTAGTCTCTTGTACCATTGGTGGTGTTCAATTTGTTGATTGTATGTGTGACTTTGGAGCATGCGTTAGTATTATGCTACTTTCGGTTTATGATGAATTGAATCTTCCACCATTGAAGCGGTCGGTGGCACGTGTTGTACTAGCCAACAAGAACATAATTTCTGTGGTTGGTATTGCGAAGGATGTTTTGATGAACATCAAAGGATTGATTTTTTCGATTGACTTTTATATCCTTGAGATGCCTCTAAATAATTCTGGGAGACCTTCATCCATCTTGTTAGGAAGGCCATTCTTGAAAACCTCTCAGTTTAAACTTGATGCCTTTTCGAGTACTTATTCATTTGAGATTGACGAAAAGGCCGTAAGCTATAACTTAGATGAAGCAATAAAACATCTGCCGGAGGACCACTCTATCTTTCGGTGTGACATTATTAATAAAGTTGTAGCTGAAGTTCACAATGAGGCCTTTGATGAGATGAATTTGGATAAAGGTGTAAGTGTGGAGAAATCCAATGATTAAGATGAAGATACTTTGCCACATTCAATGTTGCCGGATGATAATGTGCCGAGTCATGAGTTGAGTGATGTGTTGAAACCTCTACCTCTCTATTTAAAGTATGCCTTATTTTTATGATAATCAAAAGCTCCCGGTGATAATTGTAAAGGAGCTCACCTCCGAACAAGAAGAGAGATTGCTTGAAGTATTGAAAAGACACAAGAAGACTATAGGGTAGAGTCTAGTGAATATTGTGGGTATAAGCCCGTGCACTTGTGAGCACCATATTTTTCTAGAAGATGGAGCCAAACCCGTTCGTCAATCCTAAAGGAGGTTGAACCCCACCATCATGGAGGTTGTTAAAAAGGAGGTCACTCGACTTTTGGAGGCTGATATCATCTATCCTATTTCGGATAGCGAGTGAGTTAGTCCGGTGCAAGTGGTGCCCAAGAAGTCGGGTGTTACCATGGTTAAGACTGAGAGTGGAGAGCTCATGGTGACTAGAGTGCAAAACTCATGGAGAGTTTGTATTAATTACAGGTGCTTGAATCTAGCAACCAAGAAAGATCACCATCTACATCCGTTCATTGATCAAATGCTTGACCGGTTGTCAGGTAAATTGCACTACTATTTTCTAGATAGTTACACTGGTTATTTTCAGATTCACATAGCTCCTGAAGATTAAGAGAAGACTATGTTTACATGCCCCTTTGGAACGTATGCATACAAGAGAATGCCATTTGGCTTATGCAATACACCTGCGACGTTCCAAAGGTGCATGACTAGCATCTTTTCTGATTTTTTTGAGTATTGTATGGAATTTTCATGAATGACTTTAGTGTGTATGGAAACTCATTTGATCTTTGCTTGGATAGTTTAGATAAAGTATTAGAAAGATGTGCTAGTTCAAACATTGTACTAAATTTTGAAAAATATTATTTTATAGTGAAACAAGGTATTGTCCTAGGACACATTGTTTCTAGTAATGGTATATCTGTTGATCCTACTAAAGTTGAGGTTGTTTCTGGTTTATCTTACCCCTCTTTTGTGAGGGAAGTCCGTGCGTTTCTTGGTCATGCAGATTTTTACTGACGATTTATCAAGGACTTAGTAAGGTTGCTCTACCTCTTTCTTGCTTGTTTCAGAAGGATATGGAGTTTGATTTCAATGATGCTTGCAAGGAAGCGTTTGATGCGCTAAAGGATGCCTTTACCAAAGCTCTCATAGTACAAGGACTAAATTGGAGTAGCCCATTCGAGATTATGTGTGATGCATCTAACCATGCAGTGGGATCCGCGCTTGCACAGCACGATGGTAAGAACCCTTATGTTGTAGCCTATGCTTCTAAGACTCTGGATAGTGCACAATCCAATTATACTACCACCGAAAAAGAGTTATTGGCAATTGTTTTCGCTTTGGATAAATTCCGAGCCTATTGACTTGGTTCTAAGGTGGTAGTATATTCAGATCATGCGGCTTTGAAATATCTTTTGACAAAGAAAGAGTCTAAACCTACATTGATCCAATAGATATTGTTCTTGCAAGAGTTTGATTTAGAAATAAAAGATAGGAGTGGATCACAAAATTTAGTGATGAACCACTTGAGCCACCTTGAACATTTGAAGTTTGATTCCACCCCCATCAATGATTCTTTTCCTTTAGACACCTTGCAAGCAATTTCTCAAGTTACTCCATGGTTTGCATCAATTGCTAATTACTTGGTAGGCCACACATTCCCTCCATATTTTTCTAAGCACTAAAGGGAAAGCTGAAAAGCGAATCCAAGTACTATATCTGGGATGACCCTTACTTGTGGAGATGTAGGGCCAATCAAGTGATTAGAAAGTGTGTGTCTCAATCAGAATTCTAATCTATATTAGAGGCGTGCCACTCTTCTGAAAGTGATGGGTACTTTGGGCCTCAAAGAACAACAAGGAAGGAATTAGACTATGAATTTTGGTGGCTAACCCTATTTAAAGATGCAACCCTCTTTTGCAACTCATGCCATCAGTACCAAAGATTTGGTAATGCATCCAAGAGGGATGAAATACCTCAATAACCTATGTTGTTTTGTGAGATTTTTTATGTTTGGGGAATTAACTTCATGGGTCCATTCCCAAATTCAAATGAATTTCTGTATATTCTGTTAGCCATTGATTATGTTTCTAAATGGGTGGAAGGAATTCTAACCTGCACTGATGATGCTAACATTGTTGTCTCTTTTGTGAGAAATCATCTTATTTTCCGTTTTGGATCACCACGAGCAATCGTGAGCGATCAAGGTTCACATTTTTGCAACAAAAGAATAGCAGCATTAATGTAGAAGTACGACATTATTCATAAGGTGGCCACTGCCTACCATCCCCAAACTAACGGTCAAGCTGAGGTTTCCAACCGAGAGATTAAGCAGATTTTGGAAAAGTTAGTGAAAACTCATAAGGGACTAGAGTTCTAGACTCGGAGATGCTTTGTGGGCTTACCGGATGGCCTATAAAATACCAATAGGCATGAGTCCATTCCGGTTGGTCTACGAAAAAATGTGTCACCTTCTGGTGGAAGTCGAGTGATGAATAGGAATTTATCGTCGATCTAGATTTTCACAAAATAGAATTCCATCGTTGAAAGTATAGTCTAGACCAACAATTAATTCCTACATCAAATGTTTTAAATTTAAATTATAATAACCGAGATCGAGAGTAATTCAACCTCGGGTCGTTCTCCCTAGGAGTTGCAATGAAATGTACATTTATTGGCTATAAGAGAGAGAACATGGGAACTTGTGAATGCAAGCAAGAGAGCAAGAAATGTAAATAGTAATGAAGAAACTTAGCATGCAAGAAAGTAAAAGTCAAAGCAAGTAAAAGTAATGAAAATGGAAATTAAATGCTAAAAAGGACTCTTGGCAAGAATTGGGTCATTAGGGATTCCTATCCTAGTTGTGGACCACAAACATGGCAATTGTGTGGAATCAATCCAAACTAGTCAATCCTTCTTGAGAATTAGTCAAAAGAGTGTAATTAATCTCAATCTATAAGTCCTAGTCAACTCACCAATTACTTAGTGAAAGACTAGCGTCAATGGAAACCAAATCAATTAACTATTTCCACACAATGCGGAATGGACATCTACAACTCGATTCCACCCAAACATCCAATTTCTTAACCAAGAGTGTGAAAAGTAAACATGTAACAAATTAAATGAAAAGCAATAAAGGTCAAAGCAATTAAATGCAAGGAAAGAAAACTTGAAATACAAGAAACATCTTGGCAAGTAATTGAGAGCTAAGGCTACCTATCCTAGTCATTGACCACAAACACATCATGATTATGAAGAGTTAATCCTATTTAGTCAACCCTAACATCGAAGATAAGTCAAATAGGCATAGTTGATTTTAATCCCTAAGTCCTATGTCCAAGGTAGACAAAATCGCGATTCAACTCGCTGAATCGCACGATTTTGCGACTTTATCTCTTCCTCTCGTCTCGATTCTAGTCTTCGTTCTGGAAAGTAGTCGTTCATGCAGAATCGCCGAGCAAAAACGCCGGCTTGCTAGAATCGTAGATTTCTCGTTGTATAGCATCTAAGGAAGCAGACTGAGGAGAAGCATGGTTTCTTAGCTCAATTAGTGGTGAAGAATGATGAAACCCTAGGTGCCATTTCTGTCCCTTTTAGACTCCTGGAATTTTAATCGTGGGAGGTTTTTTTTGTTTTCGCTCAATTTCTCGATGACTTAATCTCTTCCTTCTCTTTTGCTCTCGCCTAAGCTTGCTGCTTGTCACCGTCAATGTTGTTCCAGTGAATGCTTCTGTCTTTCTAGTCCCCACTAAGCCTCGCCGAATCACTTTTTGCTAATTCTGTCGTTGTGTTGTTTTCCACTTTTATGCTCTGTTTTTATATGTGGTGTTCTTAGTTACTCAGGAGGTCATACCTCATGATTGTTCTTCTACGTTACTAGTTACTACTCTAATGTTCTAAAAATATGTTATATTAAATTCTCTTTTGGTTGATATATTGAAATTATATTCTTGTATTCATGTCCATATATATTGACGGATGATTTAATAATGCATTTGATGTTATACACGATGTACATGACATATATACTCAAATTTTGTTTTCGATGATTAACTCTGTTTCTGCATACAATGCTTTATGATAAATTGGCCATATTCATATCCTGATAAACATATTATGATATGTTCATATATATACTATATTGAATTAATCTTAAATTAATTTTATAGTATAATTTTATATATATATATATATATATATATATATATATATATATATATTTGTATAATTTACGAGTTATATTTACGTTTCGTCTTACGATTCTACGAATTACGATTTTATGCTAGCCCATCAAGTCAAAGTAAAAACTACGAGTTTACTACCTTGCCTATGTCAACACTAAAGGGTCACATAGAGTTAAGGGAGACCAGATTAACTAACTACTCTAATGTATCAAACAAGAATGGACATCAATGACTCAAGGATCACCAAAACCAACAATTTCAAGCCAAGAGTGGATAAAAACTAATTGAAAACTAAGCCAAGCATTTTATCAAATACTTGGTGTGTATGAAAATAAAATAATATTAAATTATAAGAAAATAAATTCTAAAACTACCAAAGCAAGAAAATAACAATAACAACTAGAGAAAACAATAAATGACAAGAAAACATAAAATTGCATTAATTGAAGGTAAAATTAACAAATTATCCATAAACATGAAAATTGACATAAAAGAGAAAATAACAAAAGAGATGGAGAAGATAAAGGAGCAATAACAATAAATGACAAGGAAAGTAAATAAAAACAAGAATTAAAAGTAGAAATTACAAGAAATTAAACTAACTAACCCTAATTCTAGATAGAGGGGGGAGCTTCTCTCTCTAGAAACTAAGAGAAAACATAATAAAAGCTAAACCTAATTGCCCCCTTCATCCATCTTCAATTTGGCCTTAAATAGCTTCAGAAATGAGTTGGATTGGGTTTTGGGGGCCCAGAAATCGCCTCCAGCAGTTTTCAATTAATGAGCTCACGTGCAGGGACCTGTGCGGACGAACAGATGTGTGCGTCCGCACACTTGCTGAATCCTGACCTGTGTGCGCGCACAAATTGTGTGCGTATGCACACTTCAACTTTGTCCACTATAGCAAATTATATATTTTTTCGAATCTCCGGACGTTAGCTTTCCAATGCCGCTAAAACCGCCTCATTTGGATCTCTGTAACTCAAGTTATGACCAATTTAGTACCGAGAGGTCAGGGTTGGCAGCTTTCCAAATCCTTCATTTCTTGAATTCTTCTCTTTTGCATGGTCTTTTCCTCACTTCTTCAACCCATATTTGCCTTGAGAACCTAAAATCACTTAACAAATACATCAAGGTACCAAATGGAATTAAAGTGAATAAAATTAACTAAAATTAAGTACAAACGAGCATGTTTTCACATTTAAGCATAATTTAGGAAGAAATCTCAAAAGCATGCTATTTTAGTGAATAAGTGTGAGTTCATATGATGAAATCCATCCAATTCAAGCTAAAATATATCATAAAATGTGGACTCATCATCGAGCACAAGGTATATTGGACCGTGAAAGAGTGCAATCTGGGTTTGGAAAAGGCCGGAGTTGAAAGAAAGTTGCAGCTAGAAGAATTGGAGTGCTTAAGGTTGGAAGCATATAAGAACTCTAGACTTTACAAGGAAAAAGTCAAAGTGGTGCATGACTGTCATCTCAAGAGAAAAGAGTTTAGAGTTAGCGACAAAGTGCTTCTATACAACTCAAGGTTGAGATTGATGCCCGGAAAGTTGAGGTCAAGATGGGAAGGCTTTTATACAGTAGAAAAGGTTGAGCCCTATGGTGTTATTCACTTTAGCCATCCCTCAAGCCCTAGCTTCCTCAAAGTAAACGGTCACTGGCTTAAACTTTATCATGGTGTCAAGCCCAAAGGTAACAAGGAGTTAGAGATCTTTCATTTAAAGGATCCTCCCAAAGAAGAAAACTGAGCTTTATGACCATCCAACTTAAGGACGTTAAAGAAAAGTGCTCGGTGGGAGACACTCCACCATGGTATGATATTCCTTGTGCATAACTTCTTATGCTTAGTCCTCATCTCTTTGGTTGGATTTCTTGAGTTTGTTTAGTTGGATTTGAATTATGAGTGTTTTATGAGGATTTCATTGTTGTTAGCTTGGTTAGTTTGGTTTTTTTGATTAGTTTGGTCATTTTGGTTATTTGTGCTATTTTGCTGCTAAGATGTTAAAATTGCCATTGTAGGTATTCTTTAAAAAGGAGGGGTTGCGTGTACGCTTGTTTCCCATGTACGCGCAACACTTAGACAGAGAGTTTGGCTTGTTGTGTCTGTACCATGCGACTACTACGCGTTGGGAACAACTGCAAGTCACGTATACGCATGCCTCCTGCGTACGCGCGACACTTGGACAGTACGTTAGAGCTATTGTGCCAGTACCATGCGACTGTTATGCGTTGGGCACAACTATGCGTCACGCGTACACGTGCCTCTCACGTACGTTTGACCTCCGCAACATGAATTGAAGGGCGCGCTGCGTTGTTTCTTCCCCTTCCCCCATTTTCATTTCTTTTCCTTTCCCTTCTTCTTCTAACTCCCCCATCTCTTTTCCCCCTCTTCTGGCAGCCACCACCACCAACGACCATCCCTTTCTTTTCTTCTTCCTCTCATTCTTCTCCTACTATTCTCACTTTCAATCATCTTCATCTTCTTCTCCCTCTTTTCAAAGTTTTTTTTCCTCACCTTCCTTTACTTTCTAATTTCCTTTTCATTGTTACATTTGGATGCTCTAGTTGTTATCAGTTGCATTTTAGCTTTGTTCTTGTAACTTCTTATATTTTTCTATGCTTATTTTTCTTGCATTGGTGTTGGATTTTCATATTCAATTCTTGTGGATTTCATGGATTATATTATCTTGTTGCTTATTGCTTGTTTTGTATTGTTTGGTGATGCGTTGGGTTTTACATTTCACTTAGGTTGTACGATGCACTTGGTTATTGCAATTCCTCTGTTATTCCTATTATGCACACCAAGTGTTTGTGAAAAGGAACCAATGACACCATACTTCATCTTTGGTTATGTTTCTCAACTCAATGCTTAATTTTTTTATGACACTTTTGTTCTTTATGCATTATTGTGAACTTATCTTGTCTTTTGATGACCAAATCTTACTTGCTTATGGCATGCAATCTTTGTTCAGTCATACAAGATTAGTGATTTAACCCTCTCTAACTCAATACTTTCTCCCTCTTGTGCTTCATTGTTTTGAGTTAGATCGAGACCGGATTTTCTCATGATATGGCTAATCTTGCCTGTATTTATTGTTGTTCCTTTCATGCCATTTGGTTAGGAGCTTGTTTCAATTTAAGATCAACTGTTAGTTGATATGCCTCAATAGTTGATATGCCTCAATGTTTTTAATGCTCTCTCACTTACATGTTGTAGCTACCATGTAACTAAGAGTCCTACCCTTGTATAGCATTATTTTTTGCTTGCATTTTCTTGATTTTGGTGTCTTTATATATAGACTTAATATTTCTTTTTTTTTCCTTCTTTTCAGGATAGCCACCAAGAAAGGAAAGAAAAGAGCCTCTAAGAAGACACCCACTAAAGCGGCGACTAAGAAAGCACCTAACAATGCATTGGCTCACAAGCCAATCGTCAAGCCGCCACCTCCTAAGCAGCTGAAGAAGGTTGACCGGATTGATGAGGCGGAGAAACATGTTCCCCTAACCAATCCCGTTTGATTTACTAACCACTATTGTGAGCTAATGTACTTCAAGATGCTTGAGAGAACACCCCATTTTGAATGCCAACTCCTTGTGTCGGAACACTTAGCTCAATTTGTAGTGGACCACATCAAGCGGCGTGGTTGGGAGTTCTTAAATCGAGTTGTGGGCGAAGCCAACCTATCTTTGGCGGATGAATTATATGCCAATTATCACACACCATCCCTTGAATCAGTTTATGTGCACCGGAAGAATGTCCTGGTATTCAGCAAGCGCTTGGACTTCCACCAAGTCCAAAGGGGAAGATACTTCTCAAAAAGTAGAGTTTCTCCACAAGATATTTGCTTTTGAGTAGGGTTCCGTGATTAAATTCATTGCACAACCCAGAAGCCGTTGGATTTATGGGTCATGCAAGTATAATCCCAAGTGCATCTCAGTGAATGCTTTGACTATGGAGGCTAGAGTGTGGCAACAAATCATGTCTCATTATGTAATGCTAAGCACTCATAATTCTACCGTCACTGCATATATGGCCGTCCTTATTTTGTGTATTTTGAAGAAGATGCCTCTCAATCTCCCAAGACCCATCCGACAAGCCATGAGCCGAGTGCAAACAGTTGACAACATCCCGTTTCCCGCTTTAGTTAGCATATGCGGCTAGGGTTCCTCATGAGGAGGATGATGAGATAGCAGAAGTGCCTAAGAGCAAAGCATTTGTCCCACATGAAAAATGAATCAAGCCTCAAGTTGCACCCAAGGACAAGAATCTGCCTTCAGATGCTACGGGACCATCATTTCCATCATCATCATCACCATCTGAACCTAAGCAACCTATGCACCAATTGTTACTTGAGCTCACCAAGAATATAGATCGGCGTGGCCGGATGTTTGAGCAAAGTGAGGATCGCAACAAGAGACGCTATGAATACCTAAAGAAGCTCATCAACTGTAGCAACCCACCTTTGGAAGAGTCTGACACTCCGGAGTCTACTTCAGATCATGGCAGAGAAGGAGATCAACAGGTGGACATGGAGGCGCCCCTGTCACACCATCCTGAGGCTATTGGAGGTGGAGATTCCGAGCCCCTCTTGCTCATCACTCATGGCACGGAGGACCATGCCAATGTTTAAGTGTGAAGAAGTCGGTGACTGACTTTCATAGATAACAACTCTTATCTCCAACACCTAAACTCAAATTTCTTTTGTTAGTTATGATATTTTACGCTTTGTAGTTATTTGTTAGCATTTAGGTGTTTAGAACTCATTTTTAATACTTTTTGCATGATAGTTGTTTGTAAATATCTCTAGAACTTTGATTTGATTCTTAGTCCCTCTTTTAGGATGTTTTGTTCACTTTTCTTTTATTTTCATTGTGTGATTGGATGTATATAAACTGTATTTTCCTTGCATTCTATCCAACTACCTAATTTTTAGGACCACTTGATTGAAGTAATGATTTTTTTCAAGAGTTATTTTAGGGCATTCCACTAATTTGAATGAAAAGTTTTCATTGAACTTGCTTGAAAAAATTAATTTTGGAATATGGTTTAGAGCTAGAACACATAAACCTAGTGAGATTTTGAACCAAATTGATTGGTTGCATCTTTTCAACCAATATATTTTTGTGGTGTGTGTTGTTCTCTCTAAAATTGTGATCTTTGACTTGTTTGATTCTATATATCTATTATTTGGTGTATGAATACATTTATATGATTGAGACTTTTATTTCATTAAAGCTCACATACCCAAATGGCCTTACCCTTTTATCAACCCTTGTTAATCCATTTTGAGCCTATTTTAATCCCTTTTGTTCTTAACTTTAGCACATCGCTAACTTTAAGTGAAAATAATAAATATCCTTAATTTTAATCTTTAATTTGATTAACTTAAACTAGTGAGAGTGTACATGATTTAAGTGTGTGGAAATTGGATTTGGAAACATTAGTTAGGAGCATGGGGTATTTTTACATTCCCTGTTGAAAACTTTAGAAAATTGGGTACACATCCATGCATCAAAAGAGTAATCATATGCATTAACCTTCTATCCATAAAAAAAAGGAAAAAAAAAAGAAAAGAAAGGAAAGCAATAAAAAGGGGACAAAGGTTAATCCCATGGTAAAGTAATAGAAACAATGCATATGTGACATAAATTGAAAGGATGCATGAATGTGTAGAAAAGAGGTGAATAATTGGTAATTAGGCTTTGCATTATAGTTAAATAGGTTGTTTTAGGTTACGTGGAAAGTTTAGGTTAATCAAAGATTCAAATTTTAGTCCACTTGACCAAATACAATCTTACCTTGACCCTAACCCCATTACAATCCTTGAAAAGACCTCTTGATATGTGTATCATGTATTGAATATATATTAATTGGTAGAAAAAAAACAAGTTTGAGAAAGCAAGATTAGAAGAGAACTGAGAGACTCAACCCTCAAACACTAGAGAGATTAGAGTGCAAACACTTTCAGTGAGGGTTCAATACTCAATCCTATGTTCTCCGCTTTCACGAACTTTCATCCTGCAAGTTTGTTCATTCTTTATTTTGAGACTTGAGTTAGTAGAATTGTGTTGATCATCATACTATTTTGGCCCTGTGTTTATATATGTTCTTGGAGATTGATTTATTTGTAACCAAGTGGGTAGAAGCATTTTTTATTAATTGCATTAGTTGCATTCATATAGATAGGTTGCATTTCATAAGTCTTACTATTCCCTTTATTCTTTTGGTCTTCTAATTTTTATCATGAGGACATGCTAATGTTTAAGGTGGATAGATTGATAAACCACAATTTTACGGTTTATTTTTATTGAATTTGGTGAATTTTGTCAACTCTTTTCACACTTATTCATATAAATTGCATGCTTTTATGATTTCTTCCTAATTATGCTTAGTAAAAAACATGGTTCTAAGGCCTTAAAGATTCTAATGTTTAATCCTCTTCCATTACCATTCGATGACGTGATGCGTTTGTTAAGTAATTTCAGGATCTATAAGGCAAGAATGGCTTAGAGGATGGAATAGAAGCTTGCAAAAGTAGAAGGAACTTGAAGAATTGAAATTTAAAGGATCTAACGCTCACGCGTACGCGTGGCTTGCGCGTACGCATGACCCGCGCAAATCTCAGCTCGCGCGTACACATGCCTTGCGCGTACGCATGACATGAAGCATGTGATTTTATTAGAATTGCACATACCAGCGATTTCTAGACCTTTCTTAGGCCCAAATCAAGCTAATTCTGAAGGGAAAAAAGGCCAAAAATTGAGGGAGAATGGAAACGCACAAGCATACATACATTTACTAAATTTTTAGCTAGTTTTTGGTTTATAGATTTTTAGAGAGAGAAACTCTTCCTTCTCTTTAGGGTTTTAGTGCAGTTCAATTATATTTTGTCTCAATTACTCATTTGGATCTTGTTAGATTTCCATTTTATTGCTTTAATTGTAGTTTCTCTAGCTTAATTTTACTTAGAAACTTTGTTGACTATTCTCTCTTATTTTGTTGGTTTATGGATCTTGTTAATTTTAAATTTCTATTAAAGCATTGAAGTTTCTATGATTTATATGTATTAATTGAGTTGTGATTGTTTCCAATTAGTAGTGGTAGATTTAATTGTGTTTAATTTTCTCAATTAGATGATGCTCTTTTTGTTTACTCACCAAGTGTTTGATAAAATGTTTACTTTGAATATGGAATAGATTTTTATTCTTTGCTTTGGGGTTGAGTGTTGGAAACTCTTGAATTGTCAAAATCTAATGTTGATTGGTGATTGGGAATTGCTAATTGATTTGAATTCCACTAAAGTTAATCTTTCATTAGGATTTGATTAAGACTTGTGGGCCAAAGTCAATTTTGCTCACTTGACTTTTCTTCAATTGTTAGAGGATAGGATAACTAAGTGAGAGCAAAATACACTTGTCATTACAATTGAGAATGATAATGATGATAGCAACTCCAATTCTTACCCCTAACTAAGATTTTTGTTAGATTGATTGATTGTTATTTTTTTTTTTTTACTTTAATTTCTTGATTCTTTTAGTTCAATTTCATATTCCTTAGTTCTATGTTTTTTTTATTGCTATCATTTTATTGCATTCTTGTTAGTTAGTTAATTATTTGAATGGTAGTTCTAGTTGTTTCAATTTAATTGTCTATTTTCATTGCCTTAGATTTTGACCACTTTACTTTTACTGCAAGCAACTCAAAACCTCCCAATTTTCCTAATCAATGATGTGTACTCAATTGCAAATTTTAGAAAAAACGACCAGGAATTCTACTCCCGATAATTGATTTGATTGTTGTGACATTCTTCTAACCTTTGATTGGAGATCACTTATCGGTTTAGACTATACTTGCGACATTTGAGTTGAAAATACTTTGAAATTTTCTAAGCCGGCATTTATCCTCCGTCAAGCAGCGGCAGAACAAGGCCTCTGGCTAGGCAATGGTGCAGCGTCATTTCGTGGGTTTCGAAATGGGCAGAGTAACGGTGGGCAAAGGATGGGGAGAAGACGCGACTGCACGGTGGTGACACAGCGGTAATGGTGTGGCGTCCAAGCAATGGGAGAACTGCTATCTCCTCGGCGGGTTAGCGATGGTGGGCAAGGGTGGCACTGGGAAGCTTCATTTCCGGTGATAAGGAAGGCAGCGGTGCAGTGATTTGGTGAAAAAACAAGGTTGACATTAGAGATAGTGAAAACCGAATTTAAGTTAGGAAAAAAGGTAAAACAAAAAGTGAAAGTGTTAAATTAAAAACACGGTGGCATAATTATATTAGTTGTTATTTTCATGTTTAGTGGACTTGGAATATAGCCCGTTATTTACCGTGTTTATAATTTTTATTGTCTATTTAACAAAATTATTTTTTTCACTAAAATTTTTTTTATTAATTTTTCTTTGATAAAATTTTAACAAGACATATCCTAAATAGATATAAAAAAATGTGATATATTATTTTAGTTGAAAGAATGTTATGGTTGGTATGCTCACTACATCACCAAACCAATAATCATCCAAATTAGTCAATTTCACCCACATGAGTATTCTTATAAATAGACTAAGTGACCACACTTCATATACAACATATTTAACACAAATCAAAGATATACTCTCAGAGTTGTCTTCATAATATTATATATATATATATATATATATATATATATATATATATATATATATATAGAGTGTGTTATAAAATCTCAATTATAATAAAATATATATTAGAAAGTATTAATAAAGATATTTTATTCTATCTATTTTATTTATATATCTACTTATCTTTGGTCAATTATTTTTATACAAATAATATGGTAAATAGATTAGTTATTTAAAATTAAAATTCAAAAAGATAATTATTTTTATTTTATTATAAATTAATCTACATAATGTTCTAAAGAATTAGGATCAATTTATCTTTTTTTTTTCCAAAAAGAGTAACTTATCTTTCCTGAATAAAAAAATCCAGGCCGAAAAAGACTAATATTTCTAATAAAAAATCAACAAATTAATTTACAATATTGTAACAAATTTGATAAGTCAGTTCTTAAAATCTTCAAAAAGTAATACATTGATCAGTCTAAGTTATTTAAAATTAAAATTAAAATTCAATTCAAAATAGTTTTATGAAATTAATTTATTTTTTATTTTATTAAAGATTCTTTTTTAATAGATTTTATTAAAGATTCTAACTTTTTTTTTCTTGGTTTGGAAAAGAGAGTGGTGTGGCTGGGAGAGTTTCTCGTGTCGTCTAAAATAAACCGCCCTATCGCTCTCTATATAAACTTCACCCATCGCACCTTCGTATTCTTCTACCTTTCGCAATTCACCGCCAATACATCGCAACAAGTTTCTGGTATTATTATTGTTCTTCCTATTAAAAATATCTTCTTTTTATTGGTGTTATTTCCTGTTTATGCTCTTTCTCTCAATCGACGTATATGTCATCACAAGTTTGAGGAATAATCTCGTGTTTTGCAATGTGCGTGGTTAATTTTGTTTCATTGTTTTGATCTTATTGTTACGTGTTTCGTTAATTTAGATGTTGGAACTTTATTGTTTTCCCTTTTCAGGTGAATGATTTTTTCCTTGTTGTCTATTTTTGTTTGTTTGTTTGTTTGTTCGCTCAATGTTTTCTTTCAGTAATTGTGCGTTAGGAACGAGGCAGTTTTATATATAGCATTGTTTTGTACTTTTCAAATTGTTCGTTATGGGAAGGTCCCGTTGATAGTTAAGAATTGAATCGTTACATAATAATTTAGTTAAATAGATCAAATCGTTTAATAATTTTTAACTATTAACTTTTCATGGAAAAGCTTTATGATTACTCTTCATACTTACTCCATATGATCATGTGTGCAAATAGTTGAAACTTGAAAGAATATGCCTTTGTACAATAAAAACATGTTCATTGAATATTTTGTATATTTGTTAATTGTTAGATAATTTTCATATTTTTCATGGATTGAGAACTCATAGCAAGTAAACACTTCATAGATTTGTATCCAAATTTCTCATCAATCATCTGACTTGGATTATATTCTATATATGTCGTTCAGTGCCCCGAGTGGTTGATTACAGCAAAAGGACTTTGTTCGTTACAAGTTACAGAGGCCAACTTTCATGTCTGAATTCGACACTAACATCTCAACTGCTTTTGGTGGGTATTGAATTTCTATCTGCTCGAACATTTATGCTGTATGCATATATTGACACCAATGTTAACTGATTTCCTTTCAACAATTTGTCATTGGTTGCTGTCTTTTTGATGTGATTCTGTGATTGAATAGATCCCTTTGCTGAGGCAAATGCTGACGACTCAGGTGCTGGGGCAAAAGAGTATGTTCATGTGCGTATACAACAACGTAACGGAAGGAAAAGCCTGACAACTGTTCAAGGATTAAAGAAAGAATTCAGCTATACTAAGATACTCAAAGACCTGAAGAAAGAATTCTGCTGTAATGGTACTGTTGTACAGGACCCTGAGTTAGGCCAGGTTTGTTTCTCTTTAATAAATTATGTTCCTTATTTTAGTTTTTGGTTTTCATTCATAGCATAATAAGAATATCATATTTAATATTCTGTCCTGATCTTAATTACAAAACTCTCTTTTGTTTTAGGATTTTGTAAATGAAACAAAAGAAAACAGAAAAAATGGTTCCCGGTGTCTATGTAAGAACTGGTACCTAGAGATAGTAAGGAATGATAGAAAATAGAAGAAAACCGTGGAATTTGATTTGTACACTATAGTTGTAATGCAGTACGTTCCAGTACAGGAACGGGCATGTCTGGTACGTCGTACGTCACCTAATTAGGGAATTCGTATAACTATGATTTATACCAGTGGGTGTAAACCTTCTACTTCAAGAGTGTACTAACATCGAAGCTTGTACCAATAGTTTGCGAGTATTCAAGAGACTCGCGAGTATTCAAGAGACTCGCGAGTATTCAAGAGACTCGCGCTCTCCTTGCCTGAATTATGTTTCTGACCTTTCTAAGATAGTCCTCTCGTTACCCCTCTCAGCCCTTGATAATTCCCAACTCCCCTCTTAGAATGCTCACACTCTTACTTTGTCACTCGCCAGCTATGCAAGTTTGTTATAAAACCCACTTTAGCCGCCCAATTACATCTTGTCCTCTAGGTTCCTAAAGGGTTCCTTAACAAAATCTTAAAATAATTACACGAGTATCATTCAGATATCGGTATCCCATCTTTCCATGGTTTGATGAACAAAATCTTACATTCCAATTTTGCATGGATGCAGGTCATACAGCTTCAGGGAGATCAAAGAAAGAACGTTTCAACTTTCCTTGTCCAAGCGGGCATAGTAAAGAAGGAGCATATCAAGATTCATGGTTTCTAAGGCCTAGGCAGGCAATTCAGCTTCAGGCTCCAATTAATATCACTATATATAGCTTATAATAGTCTGCTATATTATAGTTTAGAACACCATATAATAGTTTCTACCGTTGTGGATGTTTATTTGCTGGGTTATGTAGCAGAATTATATGTATGCTTCTAAGACAACTATCTTCGATAAATTTTTTATTTATTTTGACATATTGAATGACTGTTATGGATTTATGGGAACTTACCTGTTTGGTTTGTAAATGCATTTTTATTTTCATTTTTAATTTCTGGTTTTAAGAATTTTGCAAGAAAAATAACTTGAAAAGGAAGACAAGATCCTATTGTGTTCAGAAGCAAAAAATCTTCTCTTCACACAATTTTAAAGATTAGAAACATCCTAGACAGGATGATTGAGTAATGCGTTTGGAGACGAGTTTTTTTTTTTTTTGGGTTAGAGAGACTAGTTTTTTTTTTTTTTGTCAGTGGATTGAACAATCTCCAATCCTAAGTACCCAATGGATTGAACAACGAGAGACTAGTTCAAACTCGATAACCTGATAGATAAATAGATAGATAGATAGATAGATAGGTAGATTGTTTTTGGGGTGTTATGATAGATAGTTATTTGGGTTTGGTTTAAAAAATGGTTCAAAATGGTCTACAAAGTTCCTGTGTTTCTTGCTTCATGTTTTCCCCCTACAAAATATAGCGAATTTAGTTGGACCTGATAGACTGACATATTGTTGGGCTACTAGAGAAGGTTCACATGGTTTTACCATTAAAAGTTAAACAGAATAAGGTCCATGACCCAAAAAAAAAACCAATAAGTTATACAATACATCTTAAAAAGGTTTAATATATACATAAAAATGAAATTTTCAAAATTAAGGTCCATCCGTCCATGACTCATATTTAAGAGTTTTAAAAAATATTAATATTTTAAAAGTTACAAACGTAAGTATATTATTTCTTTTTTTATTTTGCAAAATATAAAATAAGGAGTTTGTGTTTTTTAAAAATACAAATTTTTTTAAAAAATTTTACTAAATCAAACTTTTAGTCTAGCTCAATGCACTTCACTCCACAAACATTTCAGAAGACTAAATACTGTATCTAAATAATATCACATAATGTTTATATATATGGATTTTTTTCTATAAAATCACTATTTTTAAAAGTTTAAATTAATAAGAGGTGCATGAATAGTTATATCTCTAGCACAATTTCTTACGCAGGAGTCAATTTTGGGTTGCATGATAATTTTTTTTTTTTTTTGTATTGACCTTATATTAAAATTCTTTCGTTTTAGAATCAATAAGAATTGAACATTTAAGTCATAGAATTTTTATAAAATGTCATAAAATTATTTCTTTTAAAAATTTTAAATGATAAGATACATAAATAATTATATATTTAACACACATTCTCATGCAATAACCTTTGTTGGGTTTACATATTTTTTTATAAATTTTCTTTCTTTCATGTTGGTCTTATAATTTTTTTTTTGAAGTTTAACAAGGATCCAACTTTACATTTTTTTATAATAGAAACTCTAATACCGTAAGATGATGTCACTTTTTCTAAAAGTGATTTCATAACATCTATACCATAGAATCTCCTAAAAATATATAACCTTAAAAGTAAAAAATACCCAATATAAAGCTTAGAATAGAGAAAAGTTTTAAGTGTTGGCAATTTCCATTTATATTGGCTATATTTTTAGCCCATAATCTAATAACTTTAGTCCAAAAGTTCAATACTATATTTTTTAGCTAATATTTTTAAATATTATTGATTAATTAAAGACCAAAAGAATAAATTGTGCAGACTCTATATAATTTATTCCTTAGAATATATGCTTTAAATAAATTAAATCAATTATTTTGTGTTTCATTTTCTTCTTCTTCTTGTCCCAATTTCGTGAATAATTTGAAAATTATCCTTAAACAAACTATTAGAAAATTTATTATTAATTTAATTATTTTGTTATTTCTTATAGTTTTGTCAAATTTTTAATTAGGTTCTTATACTTTTTTTCTCTTTTAATTGGGTCCTTAAATCAATATTTTTTTAATTAGGCTCCTTTTGACAGCAAATATTACAAAAAAAACATTAAAAAAGAATAAATTTACTACTATACCCATTATTTACTCTTTACAAAATTACTCATATTCAATAAGATTATATAACTATCCTCGCCTCTTCCTAACCTTTCTCCTCTTCTAACTAGAATTCACTTAGATCCCAGCGAAAAAAGTGAAAGCAAATCACACACAAGTTAAAACAAAGCTTAAACCAAACAAATCAATAAATATAATAACATAAGACACACTAAACTAAAAACCTAGGCTAATTGCACTAGCACCATAAACCTTGAAGGCACTATGACGTCTAGAATCATCATCAGAGCATATAATCATTACGAATGAGGTGTCCTGTAATGAAAATTTTCAATTTCTATAATACTAAATCAAGCAGTTTCATCCAAAAATATCGTTTCTTTAGCTAGGAATTGAATATCAATCACACACGTCTTAAAGGATCTTTTCTAAAAAATTTTATTTGTGTACAAAATTAGAATAAATTTTAATAAAACTATGTAAAAGAGAGGAAAGGGAAGAAAAATTTTTCAATAATTAGCATGTGAAAAAAGTCTGCTCAACTTGTTGAACTCTGGTAGGACTCCACTCGAAAAATTGTTGAAATCCAAGTTCAGGCAACTAGGTCCGACAATCAAAACAACAATTCTAGGATTTTGCTGGAAAGCAGATTGCGCTGTGAGTACAATTTCAGAGGTTGATGCGCGATGCCAGATATGCGGGGTGGGTCCCTGTCAGCACGTTGAACCGCAAGTTTAGGGTGCGAAAGTGTGTTAAGTTCCCGAATATTTCCGCCGGAATGGGCTTGAAGAGTGCCACCTGACCCTGCAGGGGCTCTGGTTGGTTGCATTTCAAAAGAGGATTCTACCACCGATGGAGGACCATAAAGTCAGCAATATCGCCCGTTCCAATACCAGATCTACCTTCTTAGTGAAAACACTACCACCAGCATCAGTACTGTGTCCATAATGTCATTGGCCAGTGCCATCATTACTCTACTTTGCTTTTGCTCACAAGACACACAAAACGCAGAGAAACAGACAATTTTGATTCTAATGAAAATTGCGCGAGAAATAGAGAGAGAATACTTTTATCTTTCTGAAAATAGAATGGTAGAAAATTAGAAAAAAGTTAAGATATTTTTAATTTGGGAATAAAATATTCTGTTAAATCAAATATTTTTGTTACGACAGAAATTTAATTGAAAAAAAATGGTTCTACAATTTAATTGAAAGGAAAAAAAATTAAAAATCTAATTAAAATTTTAATAAAATTATAGAAATTAATAGAATAATTAATTTTTTATTATTATTATACTAAAAATAAAAAACTCAAATCCATAATCTTTTAAATGAGTATAAAAAGACTATGCCATTTGAGTTATTAGTTATTACTCACCGGCAAACCTTTATTATTTTACTAATGCTTTTAATAGTATTATTTTACTCTTCTTGACAATGGGATTTTCTTAATTTTAATTCATCTTCATCTTAGATATCGTGCTTACGTGGGATATAATAACTCTTTTTAACATTAAAATAGCGTCTAACGAATTATAACTATATTATATAGATACTAAAAATTCAATATTAAATAGTTATAATGCATAAAAATATATATTTTAATACAAAATAATAATATACTATTATTTATAATAATTAAATTTTATTAATAATATAATAAAAATATAAAATTATAGTGTTAACTATATTTTTTTGTTTATTAAAAATTTGATTATGAACCATCGTAAAAAATTTAATTATTTTGTAATAAAATATTCAACTGTAAATGATTTAATTTTAATGTTTAATTATTATATATAAAATAATATATATAAATATTATGTACAAACTGATTTATGATATTGATAAAATATTTTTAAAAGACATTATGTAGACTGTAATATTTTTATAGGTCTAGATCTCTTCTAGAAGGTAGGGTCTTAATTATTTATTTTCAGCTGAGTCATCTTTTGCTTTTGTTGACATTTCAATATTTCATCTTCATCTTAGTTATTGTAATTATTAATAATAACTTTTCAAATTAAAGCCTGAAATCTCTCGTTTGTATAGATATTACGGATAATTGGAAGACCTGATTATGATTTTTAGGTCTCTTCTAGAAGGTAGAAGCTCATTGGCCATAGCATATAAGTGTAAATTACTAAATTATAAAAAGGTTTAATTATTCTGTTGGTATTTATAGTTTCGTAAAATTTTTAATTAGTTTCATATATTTTTTTTAATTGAGTCTTTGCACTAATTTTTTTAATTGAGTCTCTATACTTTTTTTTTTATTTAGGTTTTTATACCAATTTTTTTTAATTAAATCCTTATAAAATTAAGTCAATTATTATTAAAAAAGACTTAATTAAAAAAAATTAATATAAAAATCCAATTAAAAAAATATAAAAATTAAATTAAAAATTTTACAAAATTATAAAAACTAACAGAATAATTAAATCTTATAAAAACTCAAAATTTGGTGAAAGAAGGCTCATCTTATTATCTTAACTTCTACTTTAGACGTAAACTATTTTAAAATTTCAGTTAATCGTATTATCTATCAAGATGTCTACAAAAAATAAAAAAAATTGTTGCGAAGACAATGTATTTAATATCTATATTTTTATTTTTAAATATTTTTAAATATTCAGTATTTATATCTCTGCATCCTATTTCTAAAAACAAACAAATCTTTAAAATTATTATTAACTAATTCCTATTTTGTTAACACAATATATATATATATATATGAAATGCTAAAAAGTCAATAATTTTTGTGATTTATAGTTATCAAATAATTATTAATGATGATTTTAATAATATAAAATTAGTGTAAAATTTCATCTAATAATTTATTTTTTTTATTAATTATATACTGATCAAAATTAATAAAATTGTTGACCCTAAATTTTATATATATATATATATATGGCGTTCTTATCCCTTTGAATTGAATGTGTGCCACAACATATACAATATGCATTGGATTTACATGTTATGCGCATGATCAAAGACAACAAGTCAATATTTTTGTTTGAACGTGTGTGTCACGCAATATATAGTAAATTTTTATTTTATTTTATTTTATGCCCTCTTTATATAATTGATTGTTCATATTTTTAAAATTTTTTTCATCTTTTTTAAAATAATTAAAATAACAAAATCTTATTTTTCACCATTTTCGTTACAATTTTTTTAAGTAAAAAAAAAAAGAAATAGTAAGAAAAATATGAAGACAATTGAAGTCCTTCAACACTTAGTCAAATTACGTCAATATCCAACATTCTTTAAGAATTGCCATTGTTTTCTAGATCCGTGTTGAAGCATAACTCTTAGCTTCCTAGAACTAGAAGACTGGGGTCTTTCTAGATAGATTTCGACGACATAAAATAAATGTTCTAGATTAAAATCAATGTGATTAGTTTAGCATATAATAACGAAAAACTCTAGGTCTAGTAACTTTATTTTGATTATTATTTGGTCATTGTAAATATTAAATTATTATTTTATTAATTTATGTATAAAAATTTTAAAAAATATGAATATAAATTATATTAATTTATATATATAAAATTTTAATAAATATAAATATAAATTATATATTTTTATGTATAAAATATCTAAAAGTATAAATATAAATTATTACTAAATAAAAATAATAATATTCATTGACTATCTAGTATTATTCTAAAATAATATCACTCAAGTGGGGCATTTTTTTTAAGGACAAAAGGAAGGAAATGCATAATTCCCTAGATACCCCTTCTAGTAGCTGTTAATTTTTTTTTTTTTTTTTGGGATAGAAGTAGTTGTTAAACTTTTATATGATGTATCATTTTCACCTAGAATCTTACAAGATTTGAATGAATATGATATCATATTGGTTTCTGAAATTTATGATATCATATATGCCTTTCAAAGTTAAAGTATGACATTACATTATTTCTAAATAATGTTGAACTATATTTATTATTAAATGCAAACTTAATTACGTGTCTCTACTTAATAAGGTTTTTTTTGAGTAATTACCCAAATCAGTCCTCAAAGATTTTAGAATTTGACATTTTAGTTCCCAAAAAAAATTAATACATAGATCAATTTTCAAGGATTTACTCCGGCAGACAAATCAGTTCCTAGTTCATTTTTCGGCATAATAATTACCAGATCAGTCCCCAAAAATTTTAAAAACGGACATTTTAGTCCCTAAGAAAAACTAATGTACAAATCAATCCCCAACGTTTCTCTCTATTAGATATAATAGTCTTCCGTCCAAAAATAAAATAAAATAAAATAATTATTATTATTAATTGCACAATAATATTGTGCTATATTTTTTGTATTTTTTGGACAAAAATAATAATAAATTTATTCATTAAGTTCTTATATATATATATATATAGTCACTCAATAATAATAATAATAATAATAATAATAATAAATTATTAGAGATTATTTTACAAAAATTCAAGGTTAAAACTATTTGATATTTTTGTATTTAATATAATCAAAAGATGTCCTATGTAAAAAAAATATATAGGTTTGTATTAAAAAATATATATTAAAAGAAAAGATTTTAATTTGGATTTATATTAAATATATATTTTTTTAATACAAACATATTTTTTAAAATAGTACATCTTTTGATTATATTAAATACAAAAATATCAAATAGTTTTAATCTTAAATTTTTTGTAAAATAATCTCTAATAATTTTATTGATTATTATTATTATTATTATTATTATTATTATTATTATTGAGTGACTATATATATATATATATATATATAAGAATCTAATAAATAAATTTATTATTATTTTTGTCTAAAAAATACAAAAAATTATGGTACAATATTATTATGTAATTAATAATAATAATAATAAATAAAATTATTAGAGATTATTTTATAAGAAATTCAAAGTTAAAACTATTTGATATTTTTGTATTTAATATAATCAAAAGATGTACTATTTTAAAAAATATGTTTGTATTAAAAAAATATGTATTTAATATAAATCTAAATTAAAATCTTTTCTTTTAATATATATTTTTTAATATAAACATATATTATTTTTTACATAAGACATATTTTGATTATATTAAATACAAAAATATCAAATAGTTTTAACGTTAAATTTTTTGTAAAATAATTTCTAATATTTTTATTATTATTATTATTGAGTGACTATATATATACATATATATATAAGAATTTAATGAATAAATTTATCATTATTATTGTTCAAAAAATACAAAAAATATAGTGTAATATTATTGTGCAATTAATAATAATAATTTTATTTTATTTTATTTTTAAACAGGGGACTATTATGTCTAATAGAGAAAAATATTGGGGATTGATTTGTACATTAGTTTTTTTAGGGACTAAAATGTCTGTTTTTAAAATTTTTGGAGACTGATCTGGGTAATTACTCTGCCGAAAAATGAACTGAAAACTGATTTGTCGGCCGGAGTAAATCCTTAGAAATTGATCTATGTATTAATTTTTCTTAGAAACTAAAATGTCTTATTCTAAAATTCTTAAGAACTGATTTGAGTAACTACTCGTTTTTTTTTTAAGTAAGCGGAGACTATAATGCTCTAAATAAGGAGAGTAAGATATCAAACTAGCAATATCACAATTTGTACAAGAATATGCTAGAAATAAAATCATAACATAAGTACAACAAAGATATACCATATAATTAAAATAATCAATATTTATATTCCATAAACTTCTACTATCTTCTAATTTTTTTATTTGTCAAATGTTATATTAAAAATATAATTATTTATATATATTTTTTATTAATTTAAAATTTTTTTAAAAATAATATTATAATATAAAATTTCAATAATTTAAAAGTTTAAAGTCAATCTATATTGATATCATAAAAAAATTTTAAATAAAATAAAAAATTATACAAAATTACATAAAAATATAATTATTCATATACCTTAGAAACATAAATTACATCTTTGATTTAAAAACTTCCAGAAACCTTTCGAATTAGATGCCAAATAATTTTTAAGGATTAATATAACGCATCACACATATATTAACTTTATAGACTTAAGATAAGATATGTAACTATTTCAAGGAACAAATTACATCTTTATTTACGAAGATTTATGTTTCAGATGTCATTTCATCATGTAATCTTATATATTTAAAAATATTGTTTTAAATTTCTACCTCCCCATATCATTTTGTTTATAAAAAAATAAATATAAATTAACAAAAATATTAGATAAACAAATTATTTTTATAATTAAATTTAACAAATTTTTTTCCTTTTTTATACATTTTCTCTTTTTTTAGCTAATAATAAATTATTAGACTAATTTAATTAAATCTAATTATCAAAATAATTTAGTAATATAACATCATTGATAAATTACTTTACCCTCATTTTATTTACTAGTATCATGTAAGTGATACTTATCATTCATTACTAAATTTATTTACTTTTCAACTGTAACGAACTTTCACATCGAGAAATTAAAATTCGCATCCCTTATCACATGCAGACTTTACATGAAAATTTACCGCTACAAGAAGAATGATTAAAATTTGATCGTCAAATTTATCGTTGAAAAATTAATTAAAATTTGGTAGTAATTAAATTATTGTTGAAATAAATCAGACGATATAAATTTTGTTAATAAATAATTATTGTTAAATTTTTTTATCTGATGATAATTATCGTCGAATTCTGCGATAGATTACTAATTTAAAAAATTAATTAGTTATTGGTGAATTTTTTTGACAATATTGTTGGTGTCAAAAAATATTGTTTCGCGCATTATTTTTGTCAAAATATTTTTACAATAAATCCGACAGTAACATTATTTTTTTTAAATTTGAATAAATGGTCAATTTTAATTTTAAATTTATTTTTCACACAATTAATATTGAATTCATAAATAATGAAAACCTATTATTTAAAATAAATAATACAATATTCAAATAAATTAAAAGTCAAGTACATTAAATAAATACAATCAAACAGTAAAACAAAACACTAAAAACTACAGATCCAGGTAATCGTCGTTGTTGGTCTCGTGGCCCTTAGTCGGCAGCACAGAAGGCGGTGATGTCTGTGTGCCACCAGCAGGATCGATGCCAGCGACGCGCATCTGAGCCTGATACACTTCTATCGAAGCCTCCATACACTGAAGCCGCTCTAACAACTCCCTCCACTTTAGCTTGATCTCATCCGTAGACGTCACTCGGGTGAGGATCTCCTGATAATCGTTCAACTTCTGAGCCTGCTGGTGAAGGTTGCGTTGGAGCTCTTGCACCTGCAACATTAAATTCACGCCTTTCTCGGACTCAATAGCTCAACTGGTGGCAGAGCATGACAACAGTCTCAACATGGAAGTGCAGATACTATTGGTGAAGAACGACTCTAACCCGTATATGCGGTTCTTGTACAGCGTTGAGGTTGTCTCGCACTAAACTGCATTGGGATTGACGACTGAAGCTGTAGAGCCATCGACAGCGTCCTCTCCACTTTGCTGAGACTATTGAGTCGCGACCTCTAATCTTTGTGTGAAGGACTCCTATGTGTTAATGTGATTAGTACGACAGATATATAGTTAATTAATCTCTACAAATTTTATAGCAAAAAATCAGATGTATGTTTACTCACATAATGGTCCTGAGATTGCTTATCAGCAAATCTCTCTTTATTCTCCTTCAGCGTCTGGGTATACTGGAACGTCTCCGCCAATATCGTCTCGCGATCCAACGACTTTGACTACACATGTTGGATTGAAACAATATGATTAGGATCTAGTAATTATATGCAAAAGAATATAACTAAGTTATCAATAAAATTAAAGCCACTACAAACCAGCCTAACCTTAGTCGGAGTCAGGATATCCGGTGGTCCCGCCCCTAATGAACATCATCCAGCATCTGCAGGAGCCGCCGACCCATTCTATGGTTGAATATCTTCCTGATGGTAAGATCGTGCTCAGCGTCCCATATAAAGTGCAACTGCAACAAAGAAACTTTAAAATTAGTTAAGTAAGATAGAGAATATAAACTAGTTAAAAAGGTTTGAAATTGAAAAAAAAAAGTAATTACCGCCCATTTCTAAAACTATATCTCTCTCGTCTCAGCGGGGATCTTTGTGTAGCTGGGCTAGGTATGGTCGTACAACAGCTTGATGACATGGGTCATCTCCTGAGTACACGTGTTGTTGTTCGACACAAACCTAAAAACAGAAAAAAATAACCATAATCAAGTAAATAGGAAACAGGAATTACTTTTCAGGAACTTTGAGTAATAACCATAAACAGAAAATAGGAAACAATAACTAGGCAACCAAATAAACCTAAATCTACTAAATAGGAATAAATTTTTATGAACTTTCAGCAATAACCATAATCATTAAATAGGAAACAATAACCAGACAACCAAATAAATCTAAATCCACTAAACTAGAAGCATTTTTCAGGCACTTTCAGCGATAACCATAAACAGAAAACAGGAAACAATGACCAAGCATTCAAACTTAAATCCGCTAAACTAGAATCAGTTTTCATGCACTATCAGTGATAACTATAAATAGAAAATACATGAGACTTAACGTGATATTTACTTGGTGCTGCCATCAGGCCAAACCTTCAACCGTACAATGGGAGATGGTGGAGGGACATCAACTGCCTCACTTCTGTGGCTAGACTCTGTGGCCGCGGCATCCGATCCGTCGCTGGAGGCGGCGTTGCCGTGGATGCAGGTTGCTGAGCGGCAGGAGGCAGCATCATCGCCGTAGACAGAGGTACGTAGTTGGAGTTAGGGACCATGATGAACTGCTGGTCCACTAAACCTGCAACCTGTGGCGTCACTTTGGTAGTTGGAGTAGATGGAGAGGATCCAGAAGTTCTGGGAGTACTGGAAGAAACCCTCCCTCTACCTCGACCATGGCTAGAGCTACAACCAGCAGTCTGATCCATAACACCTCTACCTGTCGCCATGTCTGCATATAGCATACCAATTAATAAAAATTCCGTACAACAAGTCAACAATTCAAATTATAACAATAAAGTGCAAGTATAAGGAACAAGTTCAACACTGCTTCCTATAATCAACAGCTCAAGATTAATTTTAAGAATTGAAAATTGTTCTTAATATAACCGAAAATTAAATAAACATTCAAAATTAACATATTTGGATTACATAGATTTAAGAAGCTTAAAATTGTATTAATCTTGTACTATTGGACAAAGAACCTCAATCATGCAAAAATTAAGATTTTGGTCAATTAAAAGCATTTCACATCTATTCATCAATGCATAATAACAATAAAAATGTGAAAGCAAGCATTGATTTTCAAGGATTGAACCAAAATTTCATTAGTAACTCATTGAGGTATATCGTCGAACCCTTGGTATACCAAAATGTAAACAATACAAAATGACACTAACAAGTATTCTCTCAGCATCAATTCAAAAGCTCAACACCAATTACACCAAATCAACAGCATAACTCATGAACTCAGCAGCAAATCAATCAAAACAACCTTAACAGTGAATTAATGTAATCAAAACCAATAATAAAACAGAGAATCTTCATACAATCAAACAATTATTAAACAATTTCAGCAATAATTTTTCAGTAAAACAGTTATCAATACAGCAATTAATACAATTAGATAATTTAAAATACTACAACAATTCAAAACGTGATGTATTGAATCTAACCTAACTTAATCAACCTAAATCTACTAAGATTAGAAAATTAAATTGAACTAATTTTGAAACTGATTTAAAATTAAAATTAAAATTCTAATCAAACCTAAACTAAATTAAACTAAAATTAAAGGAAAAAGAAAAGAGTTGTTCAAGAACCTGAAATGAAGAACAAAGCAATAAATAAGGAAAGAGGTGGATGCTATAGTAGTGGTCACCAAAATTGCGTTGAAGCTTGCTGGAATGAAGGGGATTACTATAGCTTTGGTTCTATGTCAATGAGACAGAGAAAGTAGGAGGCAATGGTTAAGCCTACGAGGGAAAAGAAGGCAAGAAAGAGAAGGGGCTTGTGGTGGCAGCAGATGGTGGTGACGATGACACTGGAAGGAGGGGAGAGAGAGAGAGAGAGAGAGAGAGAGAGAGAGAGAGAGAGAGAGAGAGAGAGAGAGAGAGAGAGAGAGAGAGAGAGAGAGAGAGAGAGAGAGAGAGAGAGAGAGGGTTGGCGGTAGATTGCTGGTGACGGAAAGGGGTTGCCGAGAGTTTGTGATTTGAATTTTTGCCCTTTTACTGTTAGAATATTCCAACAGTAACCTATTGTAGGACACCAAAATGCAGCGTTTCACTAATTGGAGTTATCGTTGAAAAATTCGACAGTAAATCCGCCGATAAAAAGACGCGCCAAATTAATTTATTTTTCTCCAGATTTTACCGCCAGACTTACTATCGAAAAACAGAATCTGACGGCAATTACTTAACCTTACGAATTCGACGTTGTTACTACCAGTAAATCTGATGATAAATCTACCGCTATTCTACGACGTTAAATCCGACGGTACTCAACGTTTTTTTTTTGTAATGTCCTATGCTAGTGTGCTGTGTCAATTGAGATAAGTTAATTAGTTCTTAATGATTGAATCATGGATGTCTCTGATACCATTTATTGGAAATTCTTGGTTTCCTCTCAAAATCATCCATATTATATAAATCATTAAGAAAGAAATACTTAAATGCAGAAGTGTACTTGAATTCATAAGTATGATTGAAAGAGTTCGGTTATTTGATCTTTTTCAACCAAATTAAAGCCTTATGTATCTCTAATAGAGTTACATCGCAACTCCTCTTATGGGAAAAAAAATCACAAAAGTAGCTTTGATACGTTAGGAACCAAAATCCAAAAGTCACTATTTATATTTAAATGTGATACTCATTAAACTTTGAAACTCAAATAAAATAATATTTTTATTCTCATTTAATTTTAAATAAAAAATAATAATAAATTATTTAATTCAATATTTATGACGACAAATAAGATCATCGTTATATAAATTATTTAACATAAAAAAACTTAATTTACAATTATAATTAATATATATATTGTCCATAAATAAATTAAAAATTAATAATTTTTAAATACATATATCTCACCTTTTATAAAGTTAAAGAATTTTAACATAATTTTTTTTAAAAAAAATATAGACTCAAAAACTTTTTAGAAACAGATTCGAGTCTATCTTCTTTACTGATAACTAGGAAATAAATCTCATGACACAGAAGCAAATCTGAAAGTACAGAGTAACAGGCAGCGAACTCTTACTTTATTTTTCCGCTTACAGAATCGTTTTTGTCTTTGCTTTAAACTATATATCTACGGATCTAGGATAAGAATTTATCCTTTTATTTTTGTTAGTAATATAAGAGTTCATCTTTATTTTATATATATATATATAGTTACTGATTAATAACGATTAAAAAAATTCATTATGGAAAACGAAAATCCTAAATCCTATGAGAATATATATTTGTTTTAAATTTTAGTATCTTTTTAAAAAAAATAAAAAAATTATTAATTTTACTAAGTTATTTAAAAAAACCTTAAAACTAAAAAATTGAGTAAATTTTCATTTCAATCCTGACATTTACTTGAGGGACAAAGTATTCTAGTCATTCTAATGTAAATAAATATATATGTATAAATATATATATAATTTAATTTATTTTTAATGTGTATTTTATATTAGTAATTAATTTTAATGATTAATTTTAATATATATCTAATATAATTTTAAAAAAATAATATTGTAATAAATCTTAAACAGGATTATTTCTATGTTTTTTTTTCTCCTTCTTTCAAAACCTTTTCAACGTAGTTTATTCGTTATTTTGGTGTATGTCGATAATTGTTACTTTTTTTCAAAAAAAGAATAAAAAGACACTATAGAGGTGCGTGTGAAAGAATATATTGATATGAATAGCAACCAAATTAAAGATTTGTCGTCAAGTCCAGGCTCCAGCTAACACCTTAAAGTCTCGAGCTTCAGCTACCAAGTTAGAGACTTTGATCATCAATTAAATCGCCATGCATGTGTTCAACTACCATTCTTCCTTTCTTCTTCTTCTTATTTCGCTTTCAGTCCCCACTACACCTTTTACTCAATTCTTTATGCTTTCACTCTCCTAAGAATAATACTATACACTATATTATTTAATTCTTTTTGTATTATTATTACATAATACATATATGACCGCTTTTGATTTTTCGTGTGGGAAAGAGAAACGTGTATGACAATATGGTGTGAGGAGAGAAGTGTTTTATTTCGTTATGGAATGACACAAATTGGAAGCATCGATTTATTTGTATTGTTTTATTTTTTAAATAAACAATCACAAATTGCACGGTACGATTTGTGATTTCGAATATAAAAAAAATTTTAATGTTAAAATGGGACCGTTCGATTTTTATTTTAACAAATAAAAAAATTAAAAAATACAAATCGGACCTTCGATTTGGAGTTTATTTTTTCTTCGAGCAAATCGCACCTCCGATTTGTAATTTATTTTTTCATCAAACAAATCGAACCGTCCGATTCAAATAAAACATCATATAAAAAACACATAATTTTTTAATAACAATATATTACACATATATTTAATCAATATAAAAAAAATTAGCCTATAACTATAGTACCATCATTATAATGATTATAATATTTTAAAAATATTGTTAAAATTAAAATAGCGTATTTTAATCTTTAAACAATATTTTTTAAAAAATATTGCTAAAAAAATGTTATCAAAATGTAGAAAAAATATTATTTTAATAAATTTTATTAAAAAATTAACTCAGAATAAAATCAACTCAAACTAATTAGTTAAAAATAAGTCTGATATAAAAAAATTAACAACTTTTAATTACTCTAATTTTTCGAAGTTTAAAATAAAAAATTAAATAAAATAGACTTAGTTGACTTATATTATAATTAATTCTTAGATTTTTTCTATTTTAATTTTAAAAATACTTCCATATAGCCACCATAACACAGATATTCTAGAATCCACCCTCTATATATAGATATATAGATATAATTATATATATGTATATATATAAAATACCACTCAATCATTTCCCATATCGTTCTTCCTTTCACAGATATATATACACAGAGGTTCATCACGTTCCGAAATCAATCTCATCAATATACAAATTTAAAACACTTGAGAGAACTGAGATTTGCTATTCAATTCTAATAATGGGTGACGCGGATCGATCCTCCTCTCATGATGTTTCTCCAGATTCTACAGGTACCCATTTATATATATATATATATATATATATATGTGTGTGTGTGTGTGTATGCAGTTCTGTTTCAATACTTGACACTATAGTCTATATCTAAACTCATATTTGCAATATAATGTATTCGTTCGTTTTCTGAATGCTAAGTTCTTAATTACTTCTTAGAGTGGGTCTGCATTATTGCAATGAGTTTCAATTAACATTGTTAATAACTTGGAAACTGAAGTTTTTTTTTTATCAATAATTATATTATAATAATACTTTTGAGTACTTAATCAGTTAGAGGGTATATTTGGTCCCTGAACTGCAGGGGGAAAAAAAAAAGAAAAGAATTTTTCTTGTTCTTGTATGGCACTTTAATTTATTTTCTTAGACAGTTTACAAAGAATTTATGTTATTTTTTATTTGATTTACTTCATTTCATCTCATTTTATTCCCTGTTCAGAGCAAACCAATCAAGCTTCCAAGATTAAATTTTCTGAAGAAGAGGAAATCCTTATTGCCATGGTGTATAATCTGGTTGGTGAGAGGTTGGTTTCTCTTTTGTCACTGTAGCACGTGTTAATAGTTTGAACAATTTAAAGGTGGATTTCATATATAATATATCAAAAATGTTTCGTAATAAAAAATAATTATTTATTTTATTTAGTATTCATTGATTATTGTAATAATTATTAAATATTAAATAAAATAAATTTTAATTATTTTTTTATCTTTCTAATATTAAAAATTAATAATATAATTGGTAGGAGTGCAAGACCGGTTCAACTTAAAACTCTGTCAGAATATATCATTTTATTTAGCATTAATATTTTAGCCGAATTTAGATCATGTTTTGGTGGGTTGATCCAAATCTGATCCAAAATTATGTTACATAATTGAAATACATGCTTTTTATTGAAATAACTAAAAGAATACTATAGTTTTATGCTTTAATTAATAATTTTATATTATATTTTGTTTTTATATCAAAATAATTTATTTTGATATAAATATTATATAATATTTATTAAATTTAATTTTTTAATCTATAATATTTATTAATTTATTATATATAATTTTTAAAATTATATTCATTAATTATATGTTGGATCAATCCAATCATTATCAAATTCGTTCAAGGGAGTTTGAGTCTTGTAATAATTAGAGTCGACGATGTACTATTATGATCAAGTATGGGTCTAGTTAAATTTTGTTCAATAAACCCACTTGTACACCCTTAATTAGGGTTAGAAGTGATTTGAGCTAGACCAAGCTTAAATTCGTCTCACAAAAATTGAGCTTGGCTCACGGCTCGATTTATTAACAATCGAATCTATTTCTTAAGCTCAAACTCGGCTCATTGAAAGCTCACGAACTAGCTCGAACTCACGAGTTGGCTCAAATAATAGAAACATAAATACATAATTTATAATTATATATCAATAAATTATAACTTATATATTTTAAAAAATATTTTAAAAGATAAATTTTATATATTGTTATCTATCAAAAAATTATAAATTTTTTATTTATGTTCTACATCAAAATTATATGTAAAAAATAAATATAAATTTTAAATAATTAAGATCATTAATATATATATATATATATATATATATATATAATTATATATTATTATTTCATATGTATGTATATAATATTAAAAGTATAGATTAAATGCATATAGGATATGTGTATTAATAATTATATATATAATCGAGTCAGTTCACGAGCTAATGAGCTGAGCTTATCCAAACTCAAACTCGACTCATTTAATTTATGAGCTCAATTACAAGCTCAAACTTGGCTCACTAGCTCACGAGCTTAGCTTATCGAGCTATTAACGAATCGAACTCGAATTAGCTCATAAGCTGACTTGACTCATTTCCGGCCCTACCCTTAATATATAAGGGATATCAAATGGGTCAACCTTTTTATTTTTGTCTAAACAGACCATTTTTAGTATCAAGTTTGGATCAAATATTTTGTTCCTTTATAAGTTATTGGTGGAGGTATAGTATTTAAACACTTTTATATCCACTAGGCTATTCGTTCTTTAATTACATATATATCTTTATTTTTTAATATCTTAAATTTTATTTAATTATTTTTTATATTTTAAAATTATCAAATCTTTTAGCAATTATTAAGATTTGTACGTTAGACTTTACAATAAACTAGACATAATACTCAGTAAATAATTTATGATAAGTTATAGATTAAATCCAGTCCAATCAATTTTACTGCAGACTTAGTATGTTAAGAATAAGCTTGACATGTTTTTATCTCTTATTATTGGGTTGAAACTTGATATATTTTTGTTAGAATTCGATATATTTGATTTGGATGGCAAAAAATAAAAGATAAAAAAAAAAGAATGAAAAAAGATTTAAATGGGACAAGCTTGTTTATTTAATTTGAGTTAATCGGTTGAACTTGTTAAACTCTTATTATTACATACCTAATTTTAAAGTTAAAAGTTTACCCATTTTAATGTTGTGCAAGATCTGGCCTGGCACAAGATCTGGTCCGACCTCAAAGTATATTTCATCAGATTTGGTTTTGCTATTATTATCCAGTGCGTTTTTTAGTTGAATTTAGATTATGTTTCATGTCGACCGAATCCAATCCAAAATTATATTATAGGACTAAAATACATATTTTATAATGACATTAATAATAAAATGTTATGGTTTTTTTACTTTAATTAAATTTTTTATATTATATAATATTATTTTATCTTTAAAATTATATATTTTGATATAAGTGTAGGCTATATTTATTAAATTAAACCTTTTAAGATGATATTTTATTAATTTATTCTGTAAAATTTACAAAATTATATATTTTTTAATCGATCTGGTTTAATTCAATATATTTCGGTTTAATTTATGATCGGATTCAATTTTTTTAAAATAAACCTGCATGGTAAAATATTTTAATCGGGTTCGAACATTTGGGTCTAGCAAAACTTAGCCCAACTCTTTCCATGCTCACCCCTAACTCATTTAAGGTGATTAAATGTGCCATCATAATGGATTCAGGCCTAGTTTGGAAACACCTTAATTAATTTC
Organism: Arachis stenosperma; assembly: GCF_014773155.1. Lineage (NCBI taxonomy): Eukaryota > Viridiplantae > Streptophyta > Magnoliopsida > Fabales > Fabaceae > Arachis > Arachis stenosperma. Next base: position 12,431,093 of record NC_080379.1, read on the forward strand.
TTTTTAAAAAACTAACTTGGGTTAGTCGAATGATCAACTCACTCGTCCGTTTAAGTAAGTGTCGGGGGTTCGAATATTGCCTTATGCATGCAGCAACTCATTAATCAACGACAGACCCTTAAATGAAGCTTAGATCCGCGACGGATTAGTCCTCTGTCGGATTGGGAGATACCGTGGACAAAAAAAATCTCCTTTTGAAAAAATAATTTAAACAACAAATAGCTATATTAAAAGTAGCTTATAAATAAGTTATTTTATGTTTGGGTTTTTAATTTTAAAAGTATTTATTTTATAGAAATGTGATAAAAAATAGTAGTATTATGAGAGAAGTAATTTTTTTTAATTTTTTTATAAGCTCCTAAATAACTTCTTAAAAAGCTGCAATTTAATTTTAAAAATTTTACCAGACATTAATACTACTACTTTTCATAAGTCAAAATTTCAACAAAAAAATACTTTTTATGAAACTTTCCAAACGATCCACAATCTATTTTGACATTTCTATACACAGTGATATTAATTGTAAAATGAAAGGTAAATGGTAAAAAAATTTTGCATTATTATTTTGTTGCCATCCACGTACATTAAAAGTTATTGATTCAACGATGATTGATTTGTTGTATAATACTTATAACTTATTTTCATTTTAAAGAATTCAACGATGATAGATTTGTTTATAATATAATAATGCTATATTTTCAGGTGGTCTTTGATTGCTGGAAGAATTCCTGGAAGAACAGCAGAGGAAATAGAAAAGTATTGGACTTCAAGATACTCATCAACCAGCGAATAATAATAATGAAAGTGCAAAAGAATGAACATTTAATGGTTGATTTCCACTCATATGAAGAAAGTAATTTTGGGTGCCTCCGATCCAAGTTGATACAATGAATTTTGTGGAATATATAAAACAAAAATTAAAGTTGGTCATATTATTATGATGGCCAAGTTGTAGGAGCATTTTACCATATATTATATAACCAAAAGGAGCATGGCATTTTAAAAGCTCCTATGCACGTTGTAATTTTATTTCTCATGTTGTAATATGTAATGTTTCTTGGTATTTTAGAATTGAAATATAATATTTAGTTTTTTCATGCAGAACAATTGGTCGAAAACATTATCTATACATATATTTTATTGTATTTGGTGCATGCAGGCCACCCATTTGTCTTTCTTATTATTCATTTATCTCCTCTATTATTGATACATTAATTAGAGAGACTCTTACTTATTAAATAATAAAATTTAATGTGTATATATATATATATATATATATATATATATATATATATATATATATATATAACTTGAATTACAAAATTATGTCTCATCATCAACTTTAATTTGTACAAGATATAATAATCATTCACTTTTGAAGCCACCAACTTTACCATAAAGTCTACCTTCTGGAAGACTTAAAAAGTGCTTTAAGTCTTCAATATATGATAAGGTTTCTTTTTTCAACAAAATAATAATACACAAATCAAAGTAGTTCTCTATATGTTGAGAATCTGATATCAGAAAGTCAAAATATCTGGCAATATTAAGTGAGATAAGCATATATTATTTTTCAGAGTTGACAATAATTAAGATAGGGTAGGATTATTTAAATTCTATCTTAATATTATTTTTAAGTTTAAATTTTTTAACCTAAATTTTATTTGTATTTTCAATCTCTCAATCTTATATAGTGATATTATTTGATTAGCTTTACAAAAAAAATTTATTTTCGCTCAAATATAATATTTAATTTTTTTTTATTTTATAATATCAAATATTATTTATATATCATTAACATAAATTGCATTACCAACTTAGTAACATTAAGTAATTATACAAAAGATAAAAATAATGATTCAAATCTTTTCTTATTCATTATTATTATTATTATTATTATTATTATTATATTAAAAATATTATTTGTATATTAAAATCATTCACTAAAATTAGTTATAAATATAATGTTTATTTGTATTTTAATATATATTTTATACTAATAATTAATTTTAATGACTAATATATATATATATATATATATATATATATATATATATATATATATATATATATTAAAGGTGTAGATTAGGAATAGAGTTGGCTTGACTCGAATCAAAATTCCAACCAGATTGAAATGGATTGGATGATTACAAATACGAATAGCGCTGTTGGAAAAAATTTAACAAAAATTTAAATAAGAACTTGTATAACAGTGGAAGCACTAAAAATATTTTTTTTTATAATTTGTGTAATTAAATAGGCAATACCAAAAATATTTCAAATAGTAAATATAATGATAGAAATTAAATAATTAAACACCAGAATTTTAATATAAGAAAATCTCTAAAAGAGGGACAAAAAATTCACGGGACCTAGTTCAGTAAAATCTTTTACTATCAAAATAATGGATACACAATCAGTCTTCCTAGTGACACTAGGGCATCTCAACAATAACAAAATACATTATCAAAATTGATGGAATTAACATAAACCCTCCACAAAATGAGTATCTCAAATCATACAAAAGAAAAGGCAATACAACTAGCAAATTATATCCTAATTTTTATCTCTACACCAAAAATAACATATTAAAATTTCATGAGAAATGAAGCGAATTTACTAGTTTAATCGGATCAAAATGGCATGCCCTTTTTCCTCCAATTTTCTTCTTCTCTCCCTCGAAGATTTCTGCAAGTTTCGTTTGCTTTCTTTCAAAATTGAAAGAAGCCTCTCTCTCTTGGCTTTTTGCCACTTTCTTTCTTTCTTTATTTTTATTTTTATTTTGTTTTAAAGGTTGTATGGGCCCCACTTGAGGCTGGAGACCCACCAACAAATCTCTCCCTCACCAACTCAAGTGGGGATAGGTTGTTTTGCCAAGTCTGTCTTCTCTTTGCAGGAATTAAACTTTACTGCAGGTAAACTCTTAGTCATCATATCTAAACCATTATCATCAGTGTGGATCTTCTCAAGTGCATATGACTTCATCTCAAGCACTTGACGTATCCAATGATACCTCACCTCTATATGCTTCGATCTGGAATGAAACGTCGGATTCTTGCTGAGATGGATAGCACTCTAACTGTCACAAAATAATACAAACTTCTCTTGATTGATGCCTAACTCTTGTAGAAATTTCTTCATCCACAAGAGTTCCTTAGAAGCTTCAACAACAGCAATATATTCTGCCTCTGTAGTAGACAAAGCAATACATTTCTGAAGTCGAGATTGCCACGACATAGCTCTCCCTGCAAAAGTCATCATATAACCAGAAGTAGACTTTTTTAAATCAATATCTCTAGCCATATCTGCATCTGTATAACCATCCAACACAGGTTGGCCACTCCCAAAGCATAAAAAAACTCTGGAACTACCATTAAGATATCTAAGAATCCACTTCACCGTTTGTTAGTGTTCCTTGCCAGGATTAGAGAGAAACCGACCATCAACTCCAACGGCATGAGCAATATCCGGCCTTGTGCAAACCATAGCATACATCAAACTGCCAACTGCAAATGCATATGAAATCTTCTTCATTTCTGCTTTCTCTTTCTCACTTGTAGGACATTTCTGCGAACTCAACTTAAAATGACTAGCAAGTGGAGTACTAACAGGTTTGGAATTACTCATACCAAACCTTTCTAAAACCTTCTCAATATACTTTTGCTGCACAACCACAGTTTTCCATTCTTCCTATCACGAGTGATACTCATGCCAAGGATTTTCTTTGTAGGATCCAAATCCTTTATAGTAAAGGATCATTTCAAGTCTTTCTTAAGACTTTCAATCTTCTTAGTGTCATGACCAACAATCAACATGTCATCAACATAAAGTAAGATAATTATAAAATCATCATCAGAGAATTTCTTAACATATACACAATGATCAGAAAAGGTCTTACTATACCCATGACCTTCCATGAAGGAATCAAACTTCGTGTACCATTACCTTGGCACTTGCTTCAGCCCATATAAGCTCTTCTTCAACTTGCATACAAAATGCTCCTTTGCTTTAATCTCAAAACCCTCTGGTTGCTCCATATAAATTTCTTTATCTATGTCACCGTGAATGAATGCAGTCTTCACATCAAGCTGCTCAACCTCTAAATTCAAGCTAGCCGCCAATCCAAGCACAACTCAAATAGAAGACATCTTCACAACTGGAGAGAAAATCTCCTCAAAATCAATACATTTCTTTTGCTCAAAGCCTTTCACAACCAATCCAGCTTTGTATCTTGGGCGTGACATATTTTCATCCGCTTTCAATTTGAACACTCATTTATTCTTAAATGCTCTCTTACCTTTTGGTAGCATTACCAATTCAAATGTATGATTCTCATGCAAGGATTTTATTTCTTCTTGCATGGCCTTCAACCAATCTTCCTTATGCTCGTCAGACATAGTTTCCTGGTAGCTCTCTGGCTCTCCAGTTTCAGTGTTCATCACATACTCATGAGGAGAGTATTTCTGAGAAGGATGACGCTCTCTAGTAAATCTTCTCAATTCAGTCTCAACTGGTGGTTCAAGTGGAACTTCAACATCTGGTGGAACTTCTGCATCTAGCACCTCAGATTGAGGTGTAGGTTCATCATGCAAATTATCACCAACATTATCAACTTGTACATCTCCCCCATCAACAGAAGGTCTAGCGAAAGGACTAGGTTCATCATAAGCAGAACATCTAATAGTTATTGTTGGCTTATCTATCTTCTCAAGATCTTCAATAGTTTGGTCTTCAAGAAAAATCACATATCGACTTCTAATTATCTTCTTGCTCACCGGATCCCATAATCTGTAACCAAAATCTTCGTGACCATAACCCATGAAGATACACTGCTTTGACTTTCCATCAAGTTTGGATCTTTCATCTCTTGGGATGTGAACAAAGGCCGTACAGTCGAACACCCGCAAGTGACTATAGGAGACTCTTTCCCTCTCCAAACTTTCTCTTGAACATCACTATAAGTGAAACTAAAGGAGAAAGGTTGATCAGATCTACTGCAGTCCTCATCGTTTCACCCCAAAAGGATTTAGGCAACTTTGCATGAGAGAGCATACACCTGACTCTATTATTGATAGTGCGATTCATTCTCTCTGCAACTCCATTATGTTGAGGAGTCTTAGGAACCGTCTCCTCAAGCTTAATTCCACGTCCTTTACAATACTCTTCAAACGGACCCCTATATTCACCACCATTATCTGCTCAAACACATTTTAATTTTCTTCCTGTTTCTCTTTCAACATTTGCATGAAAGTGTTTGAAGTTACTGACCACCTGGTCTTTAGATTTCAAAACAAAAGCCCACACTTTTTGAGAATAATCATCAATAAAAGTAACAAAATATGATGCACCACCTAGTGTCTTAGCATCCATAATGCAAATATCAGTATGAACTAAATCTAGAATATGTGATCTCCTATGAGGTCTAGAACTATGAAATGATACTCTAGCATGATTTTCAATAAAACAATGAGTACAAGTATTTAAAGTTGTACCTTTCACGGAAAGTGAGTGCTTCTTGGCTAAGACGCTTAGTCCTTTCTCGCTCAAGTGACCAAGACGTATATGCCACAAATCAGAAGAGAAATTATCAGCTACATTCACCTCTTCTTTGTACAATTTTGCTTGCAACCGGTAGAGAGTAGTGAGACTATTGTCTTCTTTAGCAACAATAAGAGCCCCTTTGGTAATCTTGCATTTTCCACTACCAAAGGAAGTACAATACCCCTCTTGATCCAAAGTCTTCACTAAAATAAGATTGAACTGCATATCTGGCGCATGCCTAACATTTTTCAACTACAACTTGCATCTCATGTTAGTTTCAAGTCACATATCACCCATACCAATGATATCACACACTCCTTTATCTCCCAATTTGATCTTGTCAAAATTTTCAGCAGTATAGGAAGTGAAAAATTCACGTTTTGGAGTGACATGACATGAGGCACCAAAATTCATAATCCAAGTGAAATCATCACAGACATGATTCACATAATTTTCATCATATGTGATAATAACATTTTCATAAACAATAGCAATAGTTTCTTTATCACTATCTTTACCTTTGTCTTCATTTCTTTCCGTTAATTGTTCTCTTTTCAAGAACCTACAATACCTCTTGATATGCCTAGCTTGCTACAATGGTGACAAATGAACTCCTTTCTTGGCTTGTACTTTTCTCTTGACTTGCTTCGACTCTTTGACTTGTCAGAACTGTGAGGTTTTCTACTTTAACTTCTCCCCCGTGACTCTAAAACAAGTGCTTCTGATTGGAAGGAGGCATTAGTCAAACCTCGCTCTTTTCTTCTGGCTTCTTCATTTAACATGCTCTCTTTAACCATTGCTAATGTCAACTTTCTTTTTGGAGCTGAATTAGTTAGTATCACAACCAGAACTTTCCAACTATCAGGCAAAAAGCTCAATAACATCAAGGCTTGCAACTCATCATTCAAAGTGATTTCATTATTTGTCAGTTGGTTCACCATCTCCTGAAAAATGCTCAAGTGCTCCAGCATTGATTTACCTTCAATATACTTCATATTGACAAGCTTCCTAATAAAGAAAGCTTTATTTTGCACATTCTTCCTCTCATATAACTCTTTCAATTTCTTCCACATCTTCTCATCATTTGTTTCGGTGTCAATATGTGGATACAAGCTAAGATCAAGCCATTGCCTAATCAAAGCAACTGCCTTCCGATTCAGCTTCTTCCATTCATCATCGGATTTAGTACCTTTGGATTTATCCCATCCATAGGATCATACAAGTATTTGCTATACAACATATCTTCCATGAGGGTCTTTCAAATCGAGTAATTTTGGGAATTCAATTTGACCATATTTGACCCATGAGTATTTTTCTCCATTATTTAATCAGCTAAGAGATAAACAACCTGAGCTTTGATACCATTTTATTGGGAAAAACTCAACAAAAAATTCAAATAAGAACCTGTCTAACAGCAAAAGCACCAAAAATAATTTTCCCACAGCCTATGTGATTAAATAGGCAATACCAAAGATACTCCAAACAACAAATATAATGACAAAAATTAAATAATCAGACACCATAATTTTAACGTTGGAAAATCCCCTAAAAGAGGAACAAAAAATTCATGGGATTTAGTCCAGTAAAATCTTCCACTATTAAAATAATGGGTACACAATCAGCCTTTTTAGTGACACTAGAGCATCTTAACAATCAATAAAATACATCATCAAAACTGATGGAATCAACATAAACCCTCCACAAAATAAATATCTCAAATCACACAAAAAAAAAGACAATACAATTAACAAATTATATCCTAATATTCATCTTTATACCAGAAAATATACTAAAATTCCATAAAAAATAAAATAAATTTAATTTATCGATTTAATCGAATAAAAATGACATGCCTTTTTTCCCATTTTCTTCTTTTCTCCCTCGAAGCTTTTTGCGTGTTTCATTTGCTTTCTTTCAAAATTGAAAGAAGCCTCTCTCGTGACTTTTTGTCACTTTCTTTATTTTTATTTTTATTTTATTTTAAAGGTTGTGTGAGCCTTTATTTAAAATTGGAGACCCACCTATACTATCAATCCTAATTATATATATTCAATATAATTACTTGTAATCATGTTGTTTTAGAATAAATTTTGCCATACTACTATTATGTGATCATGTTGTGTAAGACGAAAAAGTTAACACCAACATAATTTTTTTATAATTATCATCAACATAAATTAACATAGCTGAAATAAAGATACTTAGATAAATGAATACCATATTTGAATAGATAGCATAAAAAATAAAAAAAATAAGAAAAATAGTCGATGCGAGCTTATTGTTAAAAATAAAATCTCAATTTTTTTCACAGTACAATTTTTTTTTACTTGATTTGACATGGTCACTTTTTCAAATATTCTTTCAGAATTCCTTGAAACAATCAATTCAAATTTGATGTGTAATGTGTAATACTAATATGTAATGCGTTACTTTTCATTACAACCTTAGTCAAATGTTGTACTAATATACACGTTGTTTTGCTTTTAGGTTCAACTCTGTTGACCCTTATGCTTTGAGTCTTCATTTTTTATTCTCATTTTTTATAGATGCTTGTTCTGATGTTACTTGTGCTAATCTTTTCAAGAGACTAAGATTATTAGGTTAATTTGCTCATGTTTATCATATGGTCAATTTCATAATAGAATCACCATATCCATATGTAACTAGTAGATATTGGATTTATACCTTGTTTTTTTCTTGGAATTATCTATTGGCTACAATGCAACTTGCTTAGAGCTTAGCCAATATAGCATTTTTGATTCAGAATAGAGCCAAAATACGAATATCAAATTGAAGGGGCATCTAATATGCAAATAGCCTGATTTAAATATATAAGCACATTTTTTAATTCAATTTTAGATCCAATTTTTATTTTTATTTATTTTATAAAAACATGGTTAATAAGAAATAAAGAATAGGGATGATGGTGATTGAACTAGTTATAGAAAAAACTATTCCAATCCATTACTCATCTAATGGTAGCTACCTAATAATTGTAATTCTCTACAAAGACTTTAATTTTGATATAAAAATATTAGATAAATAAATCTATTTTCAACCAATCTACATTTAAGGTTCTTTCCTCCTAATATTTTCCATTTTTTTCACCATGTTCTATAATTTTTTTTCCGATTTCTTCTTTTTCTTCTTTTATATTTTTTTACTCTTTCTCTTTGCTTTTATCTTCTTGTTTCTCTCTTTCTTTTTTCCTTTCTCTTTTTCTTCTCTTCTTCATATGTTATATTATTTAGAGATAGCTACTATTTGGAGAATTATAAGGTACAAATTTATTTGTACAGATATTTTTTTTATTCATAAACAAAACAATGTGCGTGTTTATAAATCTGCAAGATAACGTAAGAAAGAGAACGTAGAATTATAATTAATGCATTTTAATAGTTTAATTAATGAATATTATTTTTATAAAAAAAAGAAATATGAAATAATATGAAACTCATTTTTGAGGATGAGGATGAGTATGTATATATAGAAGAGAAAGAGTGAGATGAGACACTCTTTCTAGATATTAAATACATTTTGCCCTTCGTATGTTTTCTTAATCCTTTTAATGTTAAAATTCTTTTTTTTATTGTATTTAAAAAATAAGATTTATTATTAGAATATTATTTATTGTATTTTTAGAATAAATTAATTGTACACATAAATTTAATATATCTTTTTAAAAAATAATTAAAACATTGTTAAATTAGTTTGAACAACTTAAAAAAATAATTGACAAAAATAATATTAATTTAATATTAACTGAATTTGTTTTATTTTAACTAATGGATGAACATGCAGTAATAATAACACTCGAAATTAATTTTTAATAATTTTGTTTCAAATAAATTAGTACTTAAAAAATAAATATTAACATAATAACCTGATTATACCTGAAACAAATTACGACAAAAGAACTAAAAGCTAGATTATATATAAAACAGATTACGACAAAACAAAATTAAAATCGTTAAATACACCCAAATAATAACCTTCTACACCCAAAAACATCCAATATACATCTCTGCAGCAGATTTATAAAATAACATTAATTTAGTATCATAAACCAGAACAGCATATTACCTGTTTGTATTGTAGGTGGTGTCAAATGAAATAACGTCTCCAAAATACTCACAGTCACCTTGCGTCCACCCAAAAAGCATGCTTAATCGACTGATCGTCCTCGAGTTCGAGTTCGAAAAAGAAATTCTAATTATTCTCTTTTATTCTTAATAAGTATTTTCGAAATTATTTTGCATCCTCTAGTTCCAAAACACTCCGCAAGGATATGAATGATGCAACACAACCTTGGAAATAATCCAAACACCGATGTCCTTCAATATGTGTATATAAATTCTTGCGGAACAATTTAATCCTGTTGAGGGGTTTGTCTTCTCCGTCGGAGATACTTTCGATTTCCATTTTCCCTCTCTGCTATATATAACCAATTGATCCTTAATTTCGTTTCCCTTCTTATTTGTATTCCGAACTCTTGTAGAAAAACCTCAGGAACTTTATTGGATTCAAATTTAAAATTCACTTCGCTCTGGTTTACCTAACTATCTGAAGTTGAATCATCCATTATCTTCAAAACGATTTTAGAGCTTGATTTCAGAAACAATGAAAATAAAAAAAAATAAAAAAAGAGAACACAGAGAAAAATGCAAGTAAATGGCGAAGGAGAACGCAGAGAGATAGAAACGCACGAAAGAGATCGAAGAGAGAATGCAAGAAAACGCAGAAGAAATTCGAAAAAAGAAACGAAATTCTTTCGAAAAAGGAAGTTATATATTCGAGAATTGATTGATTGAAAAACCTGTTAAGGAGGCACGTGGACTAAACGTGCCAGAAGAGGCGCGTTTTAGGGGTAATTGAGTATATGGACTTGTAAGACTTGTATAGAAAAAAAGGCTTATATATAGAGATTAATTCTTAATTTTTTCATCCAGGTTTTAAATTTTAAAGGTTTTGCAATTTAAATTACATCTTATCTAAATTTCAAATTTTAAAATTATTGTAATTTAAAATTTTTAATTTATCAAGTTTTCCAAACCAAAATAAATTGATCCAATCCAAATAACAATTACTAGAATCAGAAGAAATAAAAAAATTCAATTAATATAACATAAATTCTTATCATTTGAATTTTTTTATCCATTTTGATTCTACTAATTACTATTTGAATTGGATTAATTTATTTTGCTTTGAAAAACTTGATAAATTAAAAATTTTAAATTAATTTTAATGTTATTTTTGTCAATTATTTTTTTAAGTTATTCAAACCAATTTAACAATGCTTTAATTATTTTTTAAAAAAGATATATTAAATTTATGTGTGTCAATTACTTTATTCTAAAAATACAATAAATAATATTCTAATAATGAATCTTATTTTTTAAATACAATAAAAAAAATTAACATTAAAAGAGTTAAAAAAACATATGAAGGACAAAGTGTATTTAATATCTGAAGAAAGTGTCTCACTCTTTTCCTTCTATACACTCATACTCATCTTCAAGAATGAGTTTCATGTTGTTTCATATTTTTTTTCTCTTTTTTTTAATAAAAATAACATTCCGTAATTAACTATTAAAGTGTATTAACTCTTCTAACTATAATTCTACCTTCTCTTTCTTAAATCATCTTGCAGATTGTAAACACTCAAATTACGTGTGTGTTATTTTACTTGTGAATAAAAAATAAATATATGTATAAATAAATCTGTACCATAGTGTGACCCCTACTATTTTAATATGCGAAAGATTTAATCATTGACAAAAAAAAAATTCCTAAAAGATGTTATCAACAAAATAGCCTTTAAATGATTTAAAAATGCGACAAAAGCATATTATATTTTTCATGAGTGACAAAAAACTTTCATATTTAGCAAATGGTTTATCCATTTGATCTGAGTTTTTGCAGTAATATTTGAATAAATCTTTAGAAGATGCACAAAAAGATTTGGAATAAAATTTGATCTCTAGATTTTTTTTATTTTTTTAAAAAAATTCACTTGACAAAATCTTATTTTTCTAATGATAATTGCAAAAATTTACATAAAAATATGTTCTCTAAAATATTTTTTTAGAATATATATTTAATATCTAATTTTTTTATCGTATTTTTAAATCTTTCGACTGTTAATTCGTTGTTAGCATATTATGAGATTCTTTTTACCAATGTGAACTTTGGAGTACTCTATTATTTATATAGAACTTTTGTATTTAATTTTTATTAATATATTTATGTGTTTTTGTTTCAAAATTTTCTATGTTGGTTCCATAATTTTTTTGTATTGACTTTAAAATTTTTTGCATTATTTAAAGAAAGTCAGTAATGTTTTCATAAACATTTATACCATAAAATCGATTTTTGCTAGAATGAAAAAGACATATATGATAGAATCGTAATCATAGAATATGACTCTAATCAAAATGCATAGATCTGTCTCATATATTATGGGAACATTTCAGAAATACCTCTAATAGAGGGATAAATAGTCAATTTTAAAAAATTTTATCGTAAACCTCTTTTAGATATGAATTTACCTGATTTAAAATTGAAGAACTTACATCAGTATCTCAATACTCTATATTTTTAGACTCTAATATATATCAAATAGATAAGATATATTTAATCAATTAGAATATAAAATTTTATGGAATATGAATATAATAAAAAAAAGATATATTATATTTATACAATAAATTAAGTATCTTTGTCAAAATATAAATAAAACTAATATAATAGTAGTATTTATATTATTTGTAGGTGCACTAACTCTCTAGGAGGTAACTATATTATTTTTCAAGGCAAAAGAACTCCTACCAATTTGAAACAAAAATAAATAAAAACATAGTTCATTTTAAAAGCATCTGTTTACCTAATATACTATCGTTTTTGGCCTGAATACTTTTTTTTTTTTTGATTGATGGATTGGACAATCTCCAATCTTAAAAGACACACTCACACACCCACTCACACACTCTAACTTAGCCACTGCTAGAATTTGAATTTATGTGGCTTTGGATTGAGGCAAATACTTTTGCCACTGAACCACATGTCTCAGCCACCCTGAATACCTGTTTTAATATTTGTTAGGTCTGAATTTCTGAATTGGGCTTCTTTGTAAACCCAACTCTGGGAGCCACCTTCGAAGCTTTTATTTCTGGTCAAGCCTCAAATGTTATGTGGTAGTTGTTGGAATTTTGGAGTTCAATGAAATGGGCTTAGTTAATTAGAGGGCCTAATCTTCTAGTGTGGAAGAGGCGAACTAATTATGAAGGGCCTAGTTCCTAGTTATATGGGGTTCAAAAAAGCCATTTTGATTATAAAACATGCCTGTAGAGAAGCTAATAGAAGTGCAGAATGACTTTCAAATAGAGTTGGAAGTGAGTTAAGCCAACTCATGAGCTAATTCGAGTTCGACTCGTAAATGGCTCAATAAGTTAAACTCGTGAGCTGGTGAGTTGAACTTGAGTTTGGAATTAAACTCATAAATTAAATGAGTCGAGCTTGAACTTGGAGAAACTCAAGCTATTAGCTCATGAGCTGTCTCAATTATTATATAATATATATATATATATATATATATATATATATAAAATTATTTAAAATTATTTATTTATTTTTTATATATAATTCTAATGTAGGACATAAATAAAAAATTTATAATTTATTGATATATAGAGAATATATAAAATTAATCTTTTTAAAATATATAAGTTATAATTTATTGATATAGAATTACAGATTATGTTCCTATTATTTGAGCCAGTTCGTGAGTTCGAACCAGCTCGTGAGCTTTCGGTGAGCCGATGTTGAACTTAAGAAATATACTCAATTGTTAATGAGTCGAACAGTGAAGCAAGTTCAATTTTCGTGAATCGAGCTTGAACTTGATCTAATTCATCTCAAACTTATTTCTAGCATTGCTGATGATGATAGCAGAGAGGTTTTGTTACTCCGTATTATTCCTGAGTTGAAGTTTTAGTCTTTTCTTTTTTTTTATTGGGACTCTAATTAAGCCCCCTTTGTGAACCAAAAAAAGAGAAAAGAACTTGAGTAACATTATAACTTTAGGCTTGTCTTAATGGGAAATATATTTGCCTCCTAAAATTGTTTCATGCATTCGAGTCTCTCTTGATGAAAAAGAGAGCATCTAATTTGTGTATGAGGACTGAGGAGATGGGTGTCTGTTGACTGTTGTATTGAAAAAAAGAAAACTTTAATTCAACGTTCACTATTTCATCCAAAAATAAAGCATTCACTAATAATAAAAATTATTCTACACCTGTCACCTTGTAATTTTTGATTAAAAAATATTATTTGTATATTAAAATTAATTATTATATATTTATATATAAATATATACATTATTTTTAACTCTTTTTTAATATATATTTTAGACTTCAACATATATTTTAAGAGTTTGTAATAATAATTGACAGATTAATTATTGGATATAATTAAACACATTTTTTATTTTATAGAGATAATCCCTTGCCTATTATTTGGGAATTGGGTGGACCATTATGAAATGCCTGCATCAGTTGAAGAAGCTCTAGAAAATTTGGATAACAATAAATTAGATCCATTTTTGTGGGAGTAGGGTTTATATTATACATAATTTTGGTTCTAGGAAAGAAGCTTCAAAATATTGGCATAATCCAACCGATTCGAATATACTAAAATTATTATAGAAATCTTCTTGGCTCTCTTGCTCAAGTGAGATCTGTGTTCATCTCAATACAGAGACATGTATAGAATATAATAAAGAAACACAGTTGCATTGTGAATAATAATATAATTGGATTTATTTTCCATACTTGTTATTAATATATACATTATTTTTATACATACACCGACCTAATAATGTATTACATATCAATAAAAGTAATTATATTTTATATTTATTTCTTAAATAGAGTCATTTAAAAATAAAAACTTGGTGAAATAACAACATAACTCTATGATATAACATCATATTAAGCTCATATTATAAACCTCTTATAGGTCTGTATTCCTAAAAGAAATATGGACCTTAAAAAGTATAATATGAATAAAATAAAATAAAAATGTGTCCAATAGAATAACATAGAATAAGGCCAAGTTTGCATTTTACACGTAACAAAAAGAGTAAGAATGGGATAGCAGGAAATGGCCCTCATATATGGCCGTATAACGACATCTATCTTAATTCTAATTTGGTAGGAGAACCCCTTAAGAATAGGCATATATGTCGCATAGGGGACAAAATTTATTAATATACAATTTATTATTGAATAAATTATGTTATCACTTTTGGGGTATGGATATACCAAATTATTGTCTATCAAATGGCATAAGGGGTCAAAGTTTAAACTTCACAAAAAATTTTGAAGGCACATCCTTTCTCGAAATGCTCAAATCTGTGATGTATATCGTTATCATCCTTACCATCAATTTTTTTCATTGATATCCGAAATGTTATATTATTTGAAAATATATTTGACAACCCACAACTACGATTAAATACATTAAAAAAGGAGATTATGGATAATATATGTTTGTATAAAAAATCCATATTGATCGAGAAAAAAAAACGCAAACAGCTCTCTCTTCTTCTTTCTCAATATTGTTCATATATAAGATATCATCAAATTGGGTAGATTTAAATCATTAGAATATTTAATCGTAACTACGGTTAGAGATATAACAATTCGTATAAATTTATTTATTTAAATTTTTAATAAAAATAATTTTATAATATAATATTAAAATTTTTATAATTTAAAAATTTAAAAATTGATTTTTATTAATTATAAAAAAATTTAGCAATAAATAAATAAAAAAATAAAATCTACAAATTAAAAAAAATGATTTAATAGAAATAAATTAAAAATATAATTTTTTATGTATTTTTTTTATCGGTTTAACTTAAAAAAAATGATTTCATGGCGCATATAGGTTACAGTCCTAGTGTGTACACTATGATTCTCAATCAATGAATCATTGAGTCACAAAACCCTAAAATTATGTTGTGTGACATGGTTGGGGATTCCAATGAGAAGAGGGTAGTGGATGATATTGAAGATTTGCAAGTTGATCCATTTGGTCCTGTCTACAATTATACAGCCCCATACTTTTCTATTATCATCACTACTCCTACAACTAGAGTCCAAAATTCAAAATCCAAGACTATTAGTAACCAATTCAAACACTATTAACAAGTTCAACATGATCCAATTGTCATGCTAACTGCTAAGTTTCTTCATACCCTCCCTTATCATGACGTATAACCAATGTAATCCTTAATCTGATTTATCTTCTTAGGGATACATGTAGCCATATCAATCTCATAGCAGGGACATATATACTTTATTACTATTATTTTATGGCACATGCTATTTTAGTAATGGTCCACATTCAACTTCTGTCGATAACTAAAATTTGGATCTTCGTGTGTTAGTTAGTACTTAGTAGTATTGCATTAATTAACATAGTTAGAAGGTGCGTGGATGAATTTTTAACAATATTTTATTTTTCTTTTCATAATGATGATGATGACTCTTAGTATTTAGTAATAAATCAGATACTATAACATCTACAAACCTACAAGATTAAGAAGCTGAAGATATATAGCTCATTTCATAAGAATATTATACGTGTTGGTTTAACGGCTCCATGCATAAACAACAATTTCATTTTCATTCATATAATAATTTTGTAATTATATTGAAAGAAAGCAAGGGAAAATTTAGTTATATAACAGATTTGCAAAGTATTTCAACTAGTTGGCCATGTATATTATTATGTAGGGGACCTTTGGCTTGGGGAATTAAAATTCCCAAATTCATTGTAACGGACTAACTGTGTTAACTTAAATAGATATTCATCAAACGGTTTTCTTGCCACGTTAGTGCTGAGGAAGCTTCTTCTGGCTTTATTAACTCATATTCCATATTTGCCCTTCATTTTTCATATATATCTTGCTTCTCAGTCAATTTGACACGTGGCAACTCACTGAAGACTGTCTTGAGGACGTGACCGATCTAATATATTGATTCAGATTTGTGAAAAAACTAAGCTAATTTTGTTGGATATGGAAAAGAATTTGATGTGATACTTAATTATTGAATTTTATATATTTTTTAAAATTATATGCAGTACGTTTTATAAATTAAGAAATATTATAAAATTTAATAATTGAGTATTATACTAAAATTGTAGTGATATAAAAAAAAAGAAAAAAACTAAACTAACATTTATTTAATCAATATCTGTCTAACAAAATATTAAATAAATAAAAATTAAAAAATGATTAATTATTGGTTGAAACAAGTGAATTCTCAATATTTTTCTTCAGTTCTAGTTGCAACTACAATATTATTACCCCGAGTATTATTAACATTTTTAGTGGCAATTGCTTATTTTAGGTTTGCATTTTTCCATTTAAAATCAGCGAAGAAGACTGCAAAAGTCATCTCAATTTGAGAAAGGAGTAATGTATTGACATTTTGAGTACTGATAGATTATTAGAGAATGGTTAAAAAAAGGGTGCATATTATTCGGATCGGTTTAAAGATTTGATTCGAATTCGAATATTTTGAGACTAATTTGATATGATTTTAATATTTAATTTTAAAAAATTTAAAATTTAGTAAGAATTTTAAAAATAAACTTAGTCATTATTTAAGATTAGATCTGGATCAAGGTAAACTAGACTTTGTCCGATCTATGTGTATTTTAGAGAGATTAAAAAAGGTATATATATTTTAAATTAACCTTTTGACATAAAGTTTATCAAGATTCGATTTTAGTGTGACCCGAAAGTAGTGTGATTTTATCGGGTTTATAACCCGATAAAAATATCAAAAATAGAGTTGGTCATTATTTAAGGTCAGATCTAAGTCAAGACGAACACAGCTTCACCCAATCCTATGTGCACCCCTAATTAAAAATATAATTATTTAGATATTTTTTATTAATTTAATTTTTTTTAAATTATAACATAATATTAGAATTTTTTTATATCTTAATAGAAATGTAATCGGACTAAGATATCACTTTTAGAAAAGAAATTCAATGAACATTTATGTTCTTACAATAATGTCATACTCTTTTTATACTCTTATCTAGGTTTATATATATACAATAAGAGTTGAGACTTGAGAGAATGAACTTAATTAATATACTTTGTTCAAACTCCAGGTCTATTCAATATCCCTTCAAAGGCTATGTCCCAATACATCTCAAGAATTAAACTCTATATTTAAAGTTATAAAAATTCTGATATTATATTAAAAAAATATCTTTTTTAATTTAAATTAATAAAAAATATATAAATAGTTATATTTTTAAAAACGGTGAAACTTTGACACTAAAAAGATTATTTGTGCATTATTAGTAATTGACATGTATAGTTATAGCCTTATAGGTTTGGATTGAAGAAATTTGAAGTATGTAGTAGAGTAGAGGAGCATGCATGCAAATTATTGTCCCCTATATGGGGCGAGTTGTTTTAGAATATATTCGTTAAAAGATTAATTGTTTTGTTGTGGATGTCGTTGGAGTTGTGTAAACGTTTGAAAGATAGAGAAAGCGGTGGATTTTGGATCAATCCAACCTCTGATCTCATCCTTCATTTACCCGTAAATTCATCACATTCATATGTCATTCACTCTTGCCAGTTGCCAACAATTCTGAGACACACTACTAAATTTAGTGTGTGATATTGAAATATTTGTACGTTTCTTTAGTTTGTTATTTTAGAAAGTTCCAGGAAGCAACATTTAGTGGAAAAATATATATACAACATATATTATATTTGATTGATTGCTATATGATTGTTTCTCTTAATTTTAACAAAGACAACAATACAAGGACACGAAGATTTTCCAAATTTAATATATAGCTTAGTAAAATGTCAGTAATTCTAGGGTAAAATTATTAAGAAAAAAATATATATATAATTTTATAACTAGAGTATTCACTGAATATGATAATTAATTTTCTGGTAGTTGATAAATAATTTAATTATTGATGAAAAAATTAGTTCAAAATCATGTTTTGAATTTCATATATACCAACTCATTTTTAAAACTTTATAACAAGGAGTGTTGTACTCTTTGTTAATTAAATAATTTTTTATTTATTATATTTTATATTAATATTTTAAATTTAAATTTTAAGATATTTTATTTTATTTTTATTATTTTTAATAATAAATTAATTTTCAAAAACAGTACTTTTATTTTTTAAAAAAAAAAGAAAAAATGATCTCCAAAACAAAAATCAAATTCTCACCTGATGTTAACTAAGAAAGGATGATTGTCTTCTGCTTAATTGTAATATTTTCTTAACATAAATTAAATAGATAAATATATATGAGAAAAATAGAAAGTGTATACCTTTTTCATTATAGTGTGGTGACATCAGAGACTAAATGAAAGATGTCAAAAGGGTGCCACAAAGTCCACAACAGGTTCCTTGTCTAAGTGCTTACCACCCACCATACGTGCTTGCAAATGCAGCTTTCAAGTGGCATCTTTCTCTCTTTTCTTTAAAGAAATTAAAAGCATGCACACTGAACAACAATATTTAATGATTAAAAATGTTAAAAAATTAACAAAATTTATTATTTTTGACTAATAATTTTAATTATTAATTTAATAACATATTTTTAACTAATATTTTTAAATATTATTGATTATTTATTAATAAAAACAATAAATTCTCCTGAATCTCTAATATTATTTTTTAATGATTTTAATTTTTAGTAATAAAATTTATTTATAGTGGCCTTTGTTTGTTTCTACTACTATCACAAGAGAGTTATCCAATTTACCAATTTTATTACAATAAGGGGCGTGATTTTCAAGATATTCATTATTCATTTATTTCCCCTGGTATTATATAAGTAGAGGAGCTTAAAGGGTTTTATTGCAAGAACTTCTCATACTTGCTTGTGATACATTTGTAGATAAAAGCAAAATAAAGAGTTCTAACCATGGCTGCATCATCATTCTTTGTCCCTTCATCCGTAAGCCCTTAATTGCTTCTTCTCTTTTTTCTTCTTCTCAATTCTTAAGTTTACGTACTAATTTAATTTGTTCTGTGTATAACTAATGCTAAAGTCCATGTAGAATTCTTAATTGTTCAATAATATGTTGATGGATAGAGTTTATTTTATGATTGAATTTTAGTGAACATTATTGGATGCATTTATATAGTAAATTCAATTACATAACATGAAGGTATTTTGTTGGGGGAGCTAATTAACAAATTAAAGCTTATTTGTTGTTCTTTAGTTTCTTGATGTATTATTGTATGCAAGTTGAATGACTCTTGCTCTGAGAATTCTTTCTACTCATGAAGCCAATTATATTCTTCTGTAAATCAATCAGATCCTACACAAACCCACATGCACTAATAAACGTCTAGGCTTTCATGTTCTAGGATTAGGAGGGTATTTGATATCCGTGTATAGTTGACGATATTAATTAATATTAGCCTAATATTACACTAATAAGTATAAGTAATAATAACCATGAAAATTCTAATGATTGAATATACCGCAAGATGCAAAGTATTTTTTTTAATCTAATATTGTGTTCGGTGTAAATTTATATAAAATTATTTGTAAAAATTATCAAATAATTTAATATATATATATATATATATATATAATTAAACTATTATTTAATATTTTTTAATCAATAGTTTTACATAAAAATAATTATTCAAAAATATTTATCCGTTCGGTGAGTTACGTCACCAATTCCGTGAAGTGGCACTGAAACCTATGTGAATTCAATGGAGTGCGGAGGATCATGCCACATTGTCATTTCAGCAGATTGGCATGACATGGTTTATATTTATAGATAGATAAATTAATATAGAATAAAGTATATTTCTATCTTTAAAGTTTGATAAAAAAATTTAAAATATTTTAAAATTTTATTTTATTTTAATTTTGTCCAAATTTTTTTTTGTTTACATCAAATATATTTTTTATGATTAATTTTAAAAAAAATTAAGATCAATTCAACAATAATTTGATAAAACAAACTTTAACATAAGTAAATTAAGTATAATTTTCATATATTATTGTTAGATTTATTTTAAATATTTTGAAAATTTAGTTGTCGAGGATATATTTAATGTAAATTAAAAAATTTTGGAACAAAATTAAAACAAAATAAAATTTAAAAATATTTTTAAAATTTTTGTCAAATTTTAGAGGCAAAAAAAAAGTATTTTACCATTAATATATTTATCTATAATTTACATAAAACTATTCTAATTCATAAATGTAACAATTTCAACTAATATAAGATGGATAAGAATTTTTATTGGGTGCATGTGGGATTAAAAAATTAATATCCAAGAGTTTAATTAATTTTCAAGTAGTTTATATTTACATATAGTAAGATATATGTATTTATGTGATTTTTTATATAAGAAATATTCAAGTATGTTAATATTTATTAGTCATAGATTAGTATAAAATTGAACAATAGCATAACTTTTTCTTAATTTCGCATACATAAATATTAGATTTTATTTCTAGATGAGAATTTACTATTTACAATTAAGATATATTCAATTTTAGTGTTAAGAAAATAAGAAATCACTATATATAAATATTTTGTAGAAAAATAATTTAATTATTCTCACAAAAGTTACTGGTACTAGCACTCCTCATTGTATACGTATGCAACTTAACAGATAATGGAAGAAGAAGCAAGATTTGAAGCGGAGGTAGCAGAGGTGCAAGCATGGTGGAACTCAGAGAGGTTCAAGCTAACAAAGAGACCATACACAGCAAGAGACGTGGTGTCCCTTCGTGGCAACCTCAGACAAAGCTATGCATCAAACGAGATGGCGAAGAAGCTCTGGCGAACCCTCAAGACCCACCAAGCCAATGGCACTGCCTCCAGAACCTTCGGTGCACTTGACCCTGTTCAGGTCACCCAAATGGCTAAGCATTTGGACTCTATCTATGTGTCTGGCTGGCAGTGTTCCGCTACTCACACCACCACCAACGAACCTGGTCCTGATCTTGCTGATTACCCTTATGATACTGTCCCTAACAAGGTTGAACACCTCTTTTTTGCTCAACAGTACCATGACAGGTACCAACGCATCCGCATTATTTCATTTTTAATATTTTTTTTAAACAAGTGATTAGTTTTAAAAACACACTTTAATTTTCAGGTATAGTTTGATAATTTGAAAATAAAAAATTCAGGTGCAGTCGATTTCACATGGAGTTTAACTGAGACCCGTGAGATGATTTGACTTATTTGACTAAATTTTTATCTAACGACTCTCAATTATCAACTTCACGTAAAATCGATTGTACCTGAATTTTCACCAATTAAAAAATGTGAGATTGTGCATTTTAAAAGTTTAGCCAAAAACATTTTACAAATGTGCCAAAATTTATAAACTAATTACATTCTTTAATTAATTTGATCTTGCACTAACATAAATGAATGTAAATTTTTTTTATTAGGAAGCAAAAAGAGGAGAGGATGAGAATGAGTAGGGAAGAGAGGGCAAGAACCCCTTATGTTGACTACCTGAGGCCAATAATAGCCGATGGTGACACCGGCTTCGGAGGCACCACCGCGACCGTTAAGCTATGCAAGCTCTTCGTGGAGCGCGGTGCCGCCGGCATCCACATTGAGGACCAGTCCTCAGTGACGAAGAAATGCGGCCACATGGCTGGAAAAGTACTTGTCGCCATAAGCGAACATATTAACCGGCTTGTGGCCGCAAGGCTTCAATTCGATGTGATGGGAGTGGAAACAGTTTTGGTGGCAAGAACCGACGCAGAAGCCGCTAATATGATCCAATCCAATATCGACACGCGTGACCATCAGTTTATACTGGGAGTCACGAACCAAAACCTTAGAGGGAAAAGCCTTGCAACTCTCATGCAGCAAGGAATGGCGGCCGGAAAGAGTGGCCACGAGCTACAAGCCCTGGAAGACGAGTGGATATCAATGGCAGGGCTAAAGACATTCTCCGAAGCTGTGGTGGACGCAATCAAAGCGATGAACATTGGGGAGGAGGAGAAGAGAAGGAAGATCAACGAATGGCTGCAGCATTCTCATTACGACAAGTGTCTCTCAAACGACGAAAGCAGAGAAATCGCTGAGAGATTAGGGGTAAGGAACTTGTTCTGGGACTGGGATCTGCCAAGAACAAGAGAAGGGTTCTACAGATTCAAAGGGTCGGTAACCGCTTCAATTGTGAGAGGTTCAGCTTTCGCTCCACATGCAGATCTAATTTGGATGGAAACAGCAAGCCCCAATCTGCAAGAATGTACGGAATTCGCGGAAGGGATAAAGTCGAGGAACCCGGAGATTCTTCTGGGCTACAACCTTTCGCCGTCGTTCAACTGGGATGCTTCTGGAATGAGCGACGAGCAGATGAGGGAGTTCATACCAAGAATTGCGAGGTTGGGGTATGTTTGGCAGTTCATAACTGTTGGAGGGCTCCATTCCAATGCTCTCATTACTTCAATGTTTGCAAGGGATTTTGCAAACAGGGGAATGCTTGCTTATGTTGAAAGGATTCAGAGAGAAGAGAGGAACAATGGTGTTGATACTCTTGCTCATCAGAAATGGGCTGGTGCTAATTACTATGATAGGTACCTCAAGACTGTTCAGGGTGGTGTTGCTTCAACTGCTGCAATGGGCAAAGGTAACATTTTTTTACCATCTATTAGCTTGTAATTATTTTCATGTGAAGTTCACAAGATTTAACATCTTTAATTAAATTATCATTTAATAAAGTTTAACTATTAATTTTATATAAAAATAACTACATACAGTATAATAAATAGTGACATGAATGAATAATAATAATATAATGTTTACTTGGCTTGTATGTTATTTTGAAGGAGTGACTGAAGAGCAGTTCAAAGAAACATGGACAAGACCAGGAGCTGAGAACATTGGTGCAAGCAGTGTGGTGGTTGCTAAGGCCAGAATGTGATTAAAGAGCCACTTCTCCTAAGGAGGGACTGTTATAACCAATTCCTGAATTTGAATTTCAATAAGTGTTTAGAATAATGATAGAAAAAAAAAAAAAGACAGTCATCATTAAGTCATATAGTTTGATATTATATTTTTATTTTTGGTTGCAGATTTATCTTTTATTTGGCAGTGTGGGCAATTCTATGCTAAGGAACGATAAAGTTTGTTTATGTGCTTTCTTATTTGGTGGATTACAGTTTATTGTGTTTGAAATAATATTATTGCTCAAACATATTTTACTTTATCTGCTTCCTAATTTATATACTTTTTTTCTTTTGCACTTCTTCTCGAATTTAAAGGCAGTTAAACTACGGGAAAAGAAATATGCATACATAATTGTACAAAGTCGGGTTTCTGTCCTATTATAATTGCAAAGCTTAGATTGTTGATACACCTTTCTTGGTATTATTTTCTTTTGTTTCTTACTACCTTTTAATACTATACGAAGAAGAAGGCGCATATACATAATGCGCATAAAAATAATACATAGAATTTGTTTTTTTTTTCAACGAACCACAAAACAATCTTAATTATTTTAAGGTGTTTTTGACCTCTAACTGAAATAGTTCAACTAAATAATAATTTTTTAGTCAATAATCGTGATATAAAAAGATCAAATATTATTTAAAAGTTATTAGTTTATTTTGATATATTTTTATTTTTTTTATTTAGTTATTAAATTGGACCTTTTATTTATAGATTTTAGAATTTTTTTTATTTTAACCTAATAAAAGGTTATAAATACCTCCTTAAATATTGTAATGCAGTATTGAGTGATTAAAGGTGCCAAATCACTTTTTAGTTTTATAATAAAACCATGGTATGGACAAGTGAGATTGAGTGAGTTTTTTTTTGTTGTACAAAAAATTAAATAAAAAATTAAAGAGTCTCTTCAATTCAAT
Source organism: Arachis stenosperma (assembly GCF_014773155.1). Classification (NCBI taxonomy): domain Eukaryota; kingdom Viridiplantae; phylum Streptophyta; class Magnoliopsida; order Fabales; family Fabaceae; genus Arachis; species Arachis stenosperma. The sequence continues at coordinate 12,455,568 of NC_080379.1, forward strand.
TTTTAAACTATGTGTGAAAAAGTTAAATTGAGAATTTTTTTATTGTATCAAAAAATAAATAAATAAATAATAGAATAAAACTTTTTATTCAATTTTAACTTATTTTTTATTTTTATTTTAATTTTAATTTATATTTTCTATTTAATTTTTGATGAGTTTGGAAAACTCCAAATTAATATTTGTGATGAACAAACATTATTAAAATATTCAATTGCAAAATTATTAATTCAATTTCAATTAATCATATGCTAATTGATAATTTTGTGATGCAGGTTTTTAATTGGGCCGAACAAAAATAAAAATGTTGCAAAGCCCAAGTGTGAATTCTGTTCAGCTTTGATTTCAAAAATTATAACCAACAAAGTAGAGCTGAATTATTATTGGGCCAAAAATTAATTGTTGTTGCAACTAAGCCCAAACTTCACATTTGATGAGAGTTCCCTATGCATGATCCGAATCCACTAAGCATGTAAAGCATAGTTCCATAGCTTCCAACGGAACTACTTTAATCATCATGATGGATTTCAAATTTATTAGAATAAATTTGATAAGTGCATGGAAAATATGAGAGAGAGTATCATTGACATGATTGATGGCATTAACTTTACACGCCACCCAGGGAAGAAAAAGCAAGCTATCTTTAATTAACTTGTTTAATCACTTTGAATTGCTTTTTCTTCACATTCTCTCTTCTCTCTCATCTCTTTTCTTCTCTCTTCGGTTATTACACAGGAAACAATGACTTCCATGAAAGCAAAATGGAGCTACCGAAGCAAGGGAAGGACAAGCTACAAGTCCATCACAATGATGGCAAGAAAACAAAAAGTATGTTGTGGCTGAGAAAATCACCAAATGTGGTAAGATTTGGTGAGGTAATCTCGGATCCTCCATACACAAAAAGAAAGAAGAAGATTCGGCCAGTAGGGAAGATCCTTGGAGGCATGGCTTGTCTTTGATTCTGCTCAACCACCACAGGGAGTAGCTAGAGTGGCGAAGTGATGGTTGAAGGCAGAGATTGAAGCAGATGAAGTCATCATCATCATGAAGCATCAAGGGCCAGAAATCCATCTTGGAGAGGAAGCCAAGGATGGAGCGCTCGGATTGATGAAGAGTGATGACCAAGGAAGGACTAGAGGTATTTGCATGTTGGTTTCTGCATTAGTTACCTCTTCTCTCTGTGTGGCCGAACCGGTTTTTGTTGAAGGAAAAGAAGCTGAGCTCGGGTTGGTGTTTCAACTGTGAAGGCTTTACTTCTCTATAAAAGAGGTGAGCAGTCATGGTTTGATTCAAGGAGTAAGATTTGAGAGTGCAAGGCACAGAGTTCTCAGAGCTACCTAAGCTAGCAGTTCTCTTCTCCTTCAATGTTTTCTGTTTTGTATTTTTCTGTTTAATTTTGTCATGTCTTGAGTCTCATGGAAAAAAGACAAACAGTGAGGTTTGTATGAAAAAGCCATAGAGCGGAAAAAGGCAGAGAGTGCAAAATTAAAAGAAAAAGCCATAGATGTCTTAGAGTTCCTTTGTACATCTGTGTTGTGTTTCATGATTCTGTAGGAATCTCCTTGTAAGTTGGGTTAGCACTTTACAAGTTGTAATCTGGATGATTATAGTGAAATTCCATCATTGTTGTGATGGAGACTGGATGTAGGCTGCACTGCACTTAGCAGCTGAACCAGGATATATCTGGGTGTTATCTTCTCTCTCTTCCTACTTCAATTCTGTTTTTACTGTTCAAGATGAAAAATTAAAAATGTCTCGTGTCAAATGACGAGACAAAATGAAAATGTCTCGTGACTAAGGACGAGCTAAAAACAGAAAAGCTTTCTCTAAATCCAGCAAGTATCAGCAAGCAAGAAGGGGCTAAGATTCAACCCCCTTCTCTTAGCCACTGAAACCATCAATTTTAATTGGTGTCTTGTTTATTTTTCTTTTCTTAATTTAATTTGTTTATTTGGTTAGTTAGTTTCCTTCTTTTTCATTGTTGGCCAAATATACCTTCTTTTTCTTATGTTAGTTAGTGTCTTTCTAGAGGAAGTAGACTAGACTGTAGAGGAATATATAAAACAAATAATTTGCAGAGGTGGCAAATTGGATACCCCTTGAATTAGCAAACTCATTTAAGAAAGTGGATCCGAGTATAATTTTGAGTCTGTCAAACTAAAAAGTAAAAACTACTAATAGTGAGTTTTCCGAGGACAAAACAGCCTATCAAATCTTCTTTGTCATCTATTTAAATTAAATTAAGATGCTAAAAATATTTTAAAATTTTTATATTAAAAATATATTTTATTTATTTAATTATATTTTATAAAAAATAATATTTTTTATTTTTTACAACATATCAAAATCAAATTTTACAATTCATCATTTAATAATAAAAAAATATTTTTATATAAAAATAATTATAAAATTTTTATAATAGTATCTATCATTATCTTATATATATAAAAAAGTTTAAAATTAGGATTTTTAAGCACTATCGCTTTCATTTTTTAAATTTTTTTTGTTATTATTTTTATTTATTTATTTATTTTATTTTTTCCTCTCATATATATTTCCAATTATATGACTTAGCTTATTTTTTTAAATAAAGACGCTTCTTATGTTTTTTTTTTATATCACAAAACTATGTTTATATTTTTGTTATATTATGTTGTAAATTTTGTTGTCGTTGTTGCAAAAGAACAAAACTTTTTGTTAATTAAAAATTAAGTTGAAATTGTCATGTTTAATTCTTTATAATAATGTGAGAATGGATATTGTGATGATTGATGTTGAGAATTTTGTGTTTTATGTTTAAGTTATGATTAAATTTTTACTAATCATTTAAATATTAAATTAATTTTAATTTTTGAAAACGAAGAGTTAAATAACTAAATAAGTAAGCCCTTCAACCCTCCATAAAGACAGTAACTTGTTGGATCTAATTTACTTTACTGAGCCTTGACGGCGCGGGCACAGATAACCCAGCCGCTTTAATTTGCTAGTCCTAGGAATTTGGCATAGTTAATACACTAGACATTAATTCAAAATGCATTACAGCAATTCAAGTATTCAACCATAATAATATAAGAAGTACAATATTTATTATTATAATGTCCAAGATAAAAGTGTAAATGGCTAGAAGGGAGAGATGAGGTGGAATAATAATGAAAAAGGGTAATGATAGGCAACAATAATTTTTTTGAACAAATATGAATAGATGTTTAATTCATTAAATATATGAATGATTATTTTAATATTAAGATTTTGATAAATAATTTAAAAATATAATGTATTTTTATTTTATTAGGTCCATTATTCACATTATTTACAATAATACTATACTTTTTCTAACAAAAAAGTTGAAGAGTTTGCATATATCCGAATTGAGGAAAGCTCTTAAAATTGATCTTTTAAAGTTGCATATATGGGAGAAAGAAGGATAAGAATAGAAGTGTTTATGGATTGAATTAGTTTGGGTTTGGAGTAAAATACGAATTGAATTGATTAAATTTTAATTAGTCTGTGTTAATTTAATTTAATTTTTTTTAAGTAAATCTAAACTAATTCTAATTAATTAAAGCGGTGCTGGATTGGTTCTAATAATTGAGTATCTGATTGAAAATAAAATTTATAAAATAAATTAAAAATTTAGAAAAAAATTAAAATATAATAATAATAAAAATAAAAAATACTACTACATCATTCATTTAAATTTAAATAATTATCATAATTTATAAAATATTTAAATCAAGAGATAAATATATATTATTAAATTTTATTTATTTTTAATTAATATTAAATTAATCAAATAATCAAATTGGCTGCCTATGCAATTTTCAAATTAATACCTAAACTAATTAAGTTGGATCGGTTTTAGAGCAGTACGCGTGAACACACCTAGACAAGAGTATATGAAGAGGAGGCACGTATCACTGCATGACAGAAAATAATAGAAAAAGAAGAAGTTGAGGCAGTGCATAGTAAAAGTGTAAGAGTAATTTATCATCAAGAGACACATTCCTAAAGTGTATTTCATATATATTAACCTCCCTGTAATTTTGTTTTAGACCTTAATTATGAAAACAAAAATAATTTATATATATATAATGGGAATATGAGAGAAATTTGATGTACAATTTTTTTTCTAAAATGCTATTTATTTACATATAAAAAAAATATAATTTGCATGTCTAAGACTTAAACCCGTAATTTTTAATTGGAATTATAAAATACTTACCATCTTAATTAGGTGAATGCTATCCAACCCCCTCTAAAATAACATGTAAGTTACCCTTCATTACGTGTCACATTGTAATTGGTTCTTATCTTAACCATAGTTGGGTTATTTTATAATTTATTATTCTTAAAATATCAAAGCTCCACTCCCGTTAATTGAAGCACATTCCACTCCTCCATTCTTTGTTTATCACTTCATCACCTAGATTTGGTCCTTCCAAGCACCGTCGCGTTCGTGACAAGAAGCGCTAACGTCATCGCCATGCCCTCCCACACAACCTCTCTTCCCAGTATAGTATAGCCAGTGCCTCTTTTTGGCGTGAGCTTACCCACATAATTAATGGTTAATTTGGTTATTAAATTTTTTTATTAAAAAAATATATCTTTATTTAATTACGTGATGGAATATATATTTATATGTAAAATATAATATAATAAAATAAATCTATTCAAAGTATTTAAAAGTATAATTAAAATCATGAACATACAAATATAATAATAAAATTTGTACTCCAAAAAAATAAATATATTTTTTTATCATACATATATTATTTAAAAATAAATATATTATTAAAATTAATAACAGAAATTTAAAATGATAAAATTCAACTTTTTTACCGTATTTTTTATAGTATTTTTATTTTTTAATTTTTAATTTATTAGTACTTTATTATTTAATTAATAATTAAACAAATTATTTTTATGAAAATTTATTTTTTATATTATATTAGAGAAGAGACCAATATAACAGTTTAAAAAATAAATTGTATAAATATTTAAGAGATAAATATGAAATATATACCTAAATAATGTTTAGTTTGGTTATTAATTTTTTTATTAAAATAAATCTTTATTTAATTACACGATAGAACATATATTCATATGTAAAATATAATATAATAACTCTATTTAGAGTACTTAAAAGTATAATTAAAATTAAAAAAAATATATTTTTTATTGTACATAAATTATTTTAAAAAATAATAAATGGTTAAAATTAATAACACAAGTTTAAAATGATAAAATCTAACTTTCTTACAAGTATTTTTTATAATATTTTTATTATTTTAATTTTTAATTTATTCGTACTTTATTATTTAATTAATGATTAAATAAATTATCTTCATTATAAATTATTTTTTGTATTATCTTAAAGAAGAGACCAATATAATAGTCTAAAAAATAATGTAAAAATAATTTTTAAATAAAAAATAGATAATATTAAAATTTTTAAATACAAAAGTAAATTATATAGATAGATATTTAAGAGAAAAATATGAAATACATGCCTAAAATAAATAAAACAGACAAAAATAATTCTCCATTTCTCAGTAGTACTCCCATTTTGTCTGTTTTATTTATTTTAGGTTTGTATTTCATATTTATCTCTTAAATATTTATATAATTTATTTTTTAAACTGCTATATTGGTCTCTTCTCTAATATAATACAAAAAATAATTTTTCATAAAAATACTTTGTTTAATTTTTAATTAAATAATAAAGTATTAATAAATTAAAAATTAAAAAAATAAAAATACTATAAAAAATACGGTAAAAAAGTTAAATTTTATTATTTTAAATTTCTGTTATTAATTTTAATAATATATTTATTTTTTAAATAATATATGTATGATAAAAAAATATGTTTATTTGTTTGGAGTACAAATTTTATTATTATATTTGTATGTTCATAATTTTAATTAAACTTTTAAATACTTTGAATAGATTTATTTTATTATATTATATTTTACATATAAATATATGTTCCGTCACATAATTAAATAAAGATATATTTTTTTAATAAAAAAATTTAATAACTAAAATTAACCATTAATTAGAGGTTGTGTGGGAAGACAGTAGATGGCGATGACGTTGGTGCTTCTTGTCACGAACGCAACGGTGCTTAGAAGGACCGAATCTAGGTGATGAAGTGATGAACAAAAAAATGGAGGAGTGGAATGTGCTTCAATTAACGGGAGTGGAGCTTTGATATTTTAAGAATAATAAATTATAAAATAACTCAACTATGGTTAAGATAAGGACCAATTACAATGTGACACATAATAAAGGATAACTTACATGTTATTTTAGAGGGGGTTGGATAGCATTTACCTCTTAATTATATCACATTTGCTATAATTTTACATATTTAATTAATAAAAATGTGAATTATTAATAGGCATGTTAGTGCCGAATAATAATAATAATAATAATAATAATAATAATAATAATAATAATAATAATAAACCCTAACAAAATACTAATACATTGAACCATTGAAAGCTGTATATGAGTCTAATTTAATAAATTTAATAGTATATGTCATTATAATGCATGTGTATTCTTTTTGGTTCTTTATCAGCTTATCATTAATTCGTTTTGGTCCAATAATTTTTTTGTCTTTAATTAGTTAGGAGCTATTTGTGACGAATCTTCTCATGGTTTGTTTTCCAGTTGGGAACCAAGTGCCAAAGTTTAGGCTACATCCAACTTGTGATTTTGATTTAAGCCAAAACTGTACCAATATGACTAGGAGAATTTAATTTTTTTTTAGTCCCCCATACTTATAATTCACAATTTCAAAACCTCTCTCTATATATATAACAAACAACATCTACGGCTATTCACAATACAAATATTAATTCATCTGCTTTTCCAAAATCAGAAACCATGGCTAGAAAAGGCCTTAGAATCTGCATGATTGTGTGCTCAATTTTCTTGATCGTTGTTGTGACAATCATTCTGGCCATATCTTTGACCATCTTAAAACCCAAAGACCCAGATATTAGTGTCCACCCATATGGCCTTGAAAATTTTCAGATTATACAACCCAATGTAACAACTGTGCCACTTGGCATGGTCATCACTATAGTCAATCCCAATTATGGAACCTTCAATTACAAAAATACCACTGGCTACCTTAATTATCATGACACCAACGTAGCCAAAGCTATGGTAGTAGCAGGATCTGTGCCTGCTCGTGGCTTATTTAATATTACCACTGTTGCAGGTATCATGACTCAAAAGTTGATGGATGATACACAATTTTGGTCAGACATTGAAGTTGGGACATTGAATTTTAAAGCAACTATCACTCTTCCTGGGAAAGTGACTATGCTCAAGATTTTCAAAAAGAAGGCCATGGTTCATGTAGCATGTGACCTCTCTTTTAAGCTTAATTTAAGCTCCATTCATACTGATTCAAGCTGCATATCCAAGATCAAGCTTTGATTATTCTTATTATTATTATTATTATAATTTCTGCACACATATATATGTTCTTATTAGTTAAGGCAAGAATGCAATTTAGTTTGATTGTAAGTGATGTAATAATAATAATAATCTTGTTGGAAAAATAAAGGGAATTGAACTCAATGATATGATAGTGAAAATTTATTCATGAATTTGAAATGAATACAAATTCTAATTCATTCTAAGTATAACAACACTCAGATACAATACCTCTCTCTGTCTCTATAAAGCTGCCATTATTTACTTACGACTCTGTACGTATACTATATTACTATATAATATATCCTCAAATGTCACAACAACAAATAAATAAACAAAATCTTACATAGAAAGAAAATAAATTCTGTAACTAATGAATGATAAATGAATAGAAATGAAATCAAACTGTGATCTTGGTTTTGCAGCTAGAAGCAACCGTTATTGGAAGAGTAGTAATGTTAAAACTAACGTCACACCAAATATCAACCGTGGCCTTAACTTTAATAATATGGAGGAGAGCCACTACTTTCCCAGGCAATGTTGCAGTTGCTGTGAAATTCAATCCCCCAAGTGCAATATCTTCAAAGAATTTCTCATGACCCATTAATTTCTCCGACATTACACCTGCAGTGGCTGAAACATTAACGGTGCTACGAGCAGGAACAGAACCTGGGTCTATCGAAGCTTCTGCTATCATCATTTCGTGGTAATTAAGGTACCCAGTTGAATTTTTGTAATAGAATGTTCCATAATTTGGGTTAGTTATGGTGATTATCATCCCTAGTGGCACAGTTGTTACATTGGGTTCGAAAAGGTCAAACTTATCAAGGTCAACGGCATGGATACTTACTTTTGGGTCTCTTGCTCTAAACACCGTCAAAAATAGTGTCACAATAATTACAGAAATTACTACCACCATTATTGCACACACAATAACGCAGCATCTTCTGATCCTTCTTGATTTCGATCCTGTTCCTGATTCGAATGTCATTGTAATAATAACACTTTTCGTAATATGTATACACAAATACTAATTGGGGTTCCTAATTATATATATATATATATAGATGATATATGTAGGGAACAAAATTAGGGTTCTAATGTAGGTTACGAATAATTACTGATGACCTAAGCTTGGTGACTAGTGGGAATGAAGAGTAACGAGTAATAATATATATTAATTAAGGATTAGAGAGGAGAGGGAGAGGGAGGTATATATTATTTAAATGAAGTGGTGGTTACTCTACTCAACCAAGATTTGAATGTACATGTGAGCATGCTTTTCGAGAATTGAATGGTTTTGCCCAACTCTTGGCAAACCATGGGAATCGGTTTCAGTTTGTGGATGATTATATATGGAGTAAGAATACTTCAAATTAAAGCTAATAACCTACTTTAATCTCGTTCTGTTTCTTAGTAAACTTATTTAGTATACTCTTGTTAATTACTTGTTACTTAGTGTATATCAATTTTCATGTTTAATTTAATTTCCTTCATTCATCTATCTTCATAAAAAATTCTTTTTCTAAGTACTTTTAATTAAAGAAAATCGATTTTGTCACTCTTAAATTAGGACATATTTTTCTTGATACAAATTACATTTATAATAACATTTTATCAAAGTGTAATGTCATTATAAAATTCGGAGAGTGATATTATACTCTCTATTAATAAATATGAAACTCAATAGAGTTTAATTAATTTGTATAATCATTTTACATGGTTTCAATGTGGTTGTTTGATTTATATAGTTAATCACACTTAAAGAATTAAGACTTTGTTATTATTGTTGTATAACTATTTTACATGTATTGAAAATGGACAATACGGATAAAATCTCTAAAGAGGTGATCAGAAGCAAAATTTTTTAGACTTAAATTTATTCGAGTTGAATTGAATTAAAATGAATTAAATTGTAAATCAAATATTGTAATTAAAGAATTTATAAGATGGATAACTCGAATGCATACCAACTCAATTCTCTACTATAATTTTATGAAAGGGACAAAAAAAATTATAAAAAGGATAAAAACTTAAACCAAAAATTCACAATTAGGTATAAATAATCAAATATTTTTTTAGTAAGCTATTATTCAATAATATTTACCATTTAATTGCAGAGTTGACATTTTATAATATTTATAGAAATTTTTTTTGACAAAAACAATATATATATATATATATATATAGTAAGACCAAAACTAAAATAAATAAATTATATATTTTATCTCAATCAACTTTTAAGGAAAACTATTAAATACTAATAGTTTTATCTTTATTTGAAAAGTTAAGCTTACTTTTCGGTAAAGTATAATTTTTATTCCTAAATTTTACTTAAAATTTTAAAAATATCTTTAAATATTATTTTATTTTAATTTTATTGTAAAAGTTTTTATTTTACATGAAATATATTACTAACAGCTAAATTTTTAAAAAGTTTAGGATCAATCTAATAATAATGTATAACAATTATGTCTAGTTTATTTATATTTTAAAATTATTGCTGAATTAGTTCTGAATTTTTTGAAAACTAGTTGCTAGAGCTATATTCGATGCAAATAAAAATTTTTTGGGACAAATTAAAACAAAATAAAACTTATGAGTAATTTTAAAATATTTTAAAAAATTTTAGCAAATTTTAAAAACAAAAAATATACTTTAAGGATGCGTTGCTCAAGTCTTGGCTCGTCGCTTCGATAAGTGTGCATCATTCACTTTCAAGAATAGTTGGCTGTATTTTTGTATGTCAAGTGTAGAAAAAGTTAGAGACATTAATTAAGAAACAAGCTTAATTGTATAAAGAAAGAGAGATCTATGGCTGATTACTTGTTAGATGTGAAAAAAACTGTGGATACCTTGATTTTAATAGATGTACAATTAGATAAAGCTGCAAATGTTAAAGCAATTTTAGGAGGATTAACTGAAGAGTTTGGTCAATAAATACTAGAGAAAATTCTATTTCGGTTGGTGCATTGGAATCACTTCTTTTAACGTAAGAAGAGTGGATTGAGAAGTTATAAAGGTCAGACTCTACTGTTGAAGTTAATGTTGCATAGAGGAAAGCAATGAATGAAGGTTTTGGCATAGGGATTCCAAGAAATTATAACTACAGTGAAAATCATTATCGAGTTGGCAGAGGTTATGACAATATTCCTCCAGATAGAAGTAGAGAATATAGTACATCTAGAGGTAGAGGCAGAACCTATTCAGAGAGGCCTACATGTCAAGTATGTGAAAAATATGGTCATTTATCTATTGAATGTTGGCATAAATTCAACGAAAAATTCACTCTCTCTGGTTCTCAACATAGATCACAAGCCAATTTGACTACAACTGAGGCATTTGATGCATTTGCTGCTCAAATAACTATCTTTGATCCGAATTGGTACTCTGACTCCGATGCATCTCAGCTGGCAGAATATACACTTTATAGAAAAAATGAACAAATACAAGTTAAAAATGGTAATACCTTGATAATCTCTAACATTGGTAGCTTTTTGTTCAAACCATTTTCTTTTTCGCATACTTTTAAACTGCATAAACTGATGCATGTGCCTGATTTAACAAAGAATTTACTTAGTGTGCATGAATTTGTGACTAGTATAGATAGAATGTCATACTAATGGCTGATATATAAAATGTTAGGATTCTAAGGAGACTCTTCTTTGAAAATCAATTGATCATGGACTTTACTCTTTTGGTCCAAATAAAAGTCAAATCTCACCTGCTGCACACATCATTACTGTCCAAGATGATGATGCATTTAAGCTTTGGCACTTGAGATTAGGACATTCTTCCATAGATGTTTTGTTTAGAATATTAAAATCCTGTAACATTTTTTTCAAACACCCAAATTCTATTTGCAGCTCTTGTTGTTTAAGTAAATCACAACAGCTTTCATTTCCTAATTTAATAACCAAGTTCAATAGTTCATTACAACTTGTATACACTGATATTTGGAGTCAGTCCCTGTACCAGTAATAATAAATGGTGCTTGCTACTACTTGCATTTCATTGATGTGTACACTAAATTTACTTGGATTTACTTTTTGCATCACAAATCACAAGTGTAAACTATTTTTATGCATTTTAAGAAAATGGTTGAGCTACAATTAGGTGTTAAAATTAAAGGAATTCAGTCCGACAATGCAAAAAAAATGTTGCTTTGACGAAATATTTGGGTTGTGAAAGCATTTAACACATGTTTTTTTACTCGCATGTTTATCAGCAGAACGATACAACAGAGTACAAACATAAGCATATTACCACAATGGGGTTGACACTTTTGGCTGAAGCTCATCTTCCTAAGAATTTTTGGGGAGTGGTATTTGTGACAGCTGCTCAACTTATTAATTTACTCCCTTCAGTGCTAAATTTTGACTTACCATTCCAAAGACTGTTTGAAAAAGCTCCATCTTATTCAATACTTAAGGTATTCGACTGTCTATGCTTTTCTCACACGAGGCTATACAATAAAGACAAGTTGAAATTCTAATCAGAGGCCTGTGTTTATCTAAGACTAGCCCCACATTATAAGGGATTCAAGTGCCTCACCAAGTTGGGCAAGTGTTGTGAGGATTATCGCCGGTTAGAAATTTTCACAAAATAATTCCGTCGAAGTATAGTTCCCAATCAACAAACAATCCTCAATCAAATTTTAATTTTGGTCGTCACAAGTTCAACCCAGTAAAGATAACCAAGAGTATTAGTCGCGGATCGTTCTGCCTAGGAATTACAATCTAGTGCTCAATTATTGGTTATGAGTTTCACGGGTTGAGTTGATAAAAGTGCAAGAAATTAAACGGTAAAAAAATAAAGCAAACAACTAAAGAAAGCAATTACTAAAAAGAGGCATTCATGGCAAGGATTGAGAATTAAGGCTTTCTATCCAAGTCATTAATCATAATACAATGGTTAACAGGAGCTAATCCTATTTCGTCATCTCCAACATCGGAAGAAAGTACAATATTATTTTCATATTGAGAGAAAGTCAAATAGGACTAGTTAATCCCAATCCATAAGTAATGTTAATGGATACAAGACTAACTAATCACTCTAGATCACCAATCTAAATTGGGTATTAATGACTTAAGATTGTCCAATTTTTCTTTTCAAGCAAAGAATGCTCAAAAACTATTCTAACATCGAACCAAATATTTTGTCAAATACTTGGAAGACATAAAATGAAAACATGGTAAAATTGCAAGGAAGAATGAATTCTACAACTACCCGATGCAAGAAAATGACAATAACAACTCAATTAAGCAACAATAAACAAACAAACATCAAATTGCATTAAAAGAAAATTGAAATTAACAAGAGTTCGTCAACATAAAAATGGGCATAAAAGAGAAATTAACAATCTAAACTAAGAGAACAAAGATGTAGGAACAAGAAATTGCAAGAAAAACTAATTGAAAACAAGAATCAAAACCTAAATCTAGAAGAAAATTAAACTAAGAACCCTAATTTTTAAAGAGAAGAAGGAGCTTCTCTCTCTAAAAAACTACCTAAAGCATGATCCTAAACTAATCTAATTGCTCCCCCATTATTTCCTCTTGAATTTTGCATCAAATAGCCTTAGAAATGAGTTGGATTTGGGCCTGGAAAGCTCAGAAATGGCTCCCAGCGTATTCACTTTAATGAGGTCACGTGACCAACGTCACGTGTACGCGTGCGTGACGCATCGCCTTGCAAATTCCCTCCTCACGCGTACGCGTGGATGACGCGTGCACGTGGCCATGAATCATCCAAATGCTCATTTCTTCATGAATTCTCCGCTTTGCATGCTTTTCTCTTCACTTCTTCCATCCAATCCTTACCTTATAAACCTGAAATCACTCAACAAATATATTAAGGCATCAAATGCAATTAAAGTGGATTAAATTGATCAAATTAAGGGCTTAAAAAGTATGTTTTCACTCTTAAGCACAAATTAAAAAAAATTCACAAAATCATGATATTTCATTGAATAAACGTAAGATAAGTTGATGAAATTTCCTAAATTCAACATAAGATAAACCATAAAATTAGGATTTATCAGCAAGCAAGATCATCACAAAAGATATTGTGTTTGAAGAAATAGTATTTCCCTTCAAAGAAGAGAGTTATGGCTACACATCCATAGTAACTACTCCGATAGTTCCAACATAGCAACATTCAATGCCTTCAATTCCATTAATACATACCCTACCTCCAATCCTTACACCAACTATACAACTCAATCCACCTACACCTACACTACTACCCGAATTAGCAACAACCATTGTAGACCAACCACAAACCCATGAAAATCTAACACTAGATCCATCCAGAATCAATCCTACTTCAATCACTACTTCTCTTCCTCCAATTTCTCAATCTACAACCAACACACACCTAATGTGAACAAGGTTAAAGGCTGGGAACAACAAATCCAAAACCTTCACTTGCATCACAAAATCTCTTGAACCAAAATCACCAAAGGAAGTACTGATCATTTTTCATTGGAAACAAACCATAGATAAAAAAATATGCAACGTTGATGAGAAATAACACCTGAGGCATTGTTGAGCTTTTTCTAAACTATCAAGCAATTGGACCTAAGTGGGTATTTATGGTGAAATATTACCAGGATGGCTCCATTAACAAGTACAAACCAAGGCTCGTTGCTCTTGCCTGTCACCAAAAGCCTAGTTTTGACTTCAAAAAACATTCAGTTCCGTGATTCATCCAATGATAATTAGAATTTTGTTGATTTTTGCTCTGTCAAAGGGCTGGCCAATCAAACAAATTGATGTTAATAATGCGTTTTTTAATGGGGAGTTGCAGGAAGAAGTTTACATGAAGCAGCTGTTTGGATATGAAGCTGAAAATGATAAAATGGTGTGCGAACTAATTCGATCCTTGTATGGGCTGAAGCAGGCGCCCAGAAGATGGTTCACTAAGCTCACTAGCTCTCTATTTAGCCTTGGTTTTGCAGCTACAAAATCAGATGCTTCTCTTTTTCACAGAACCGAAGGTAACTCCACAATTTTCTTACTTGTGTATGTGGATGACATTATCATAACGGGTAGCTTAACTGTTGTCATTTCAGACTTGGTTAAGAGCTTAAATGCTTGCTTTTCACTCAAAGATTTGGGAGATCTTCATTATTTCTTAGGGATTGAAGTGAAGCCAATCTTTGATGGTCTCTTACTCACACAATCTAAGTATATTCTTGATGTGATAAAGAAAGTTGGTTTATAAGATTGCAGGCCATTACCAACACCTATACCATCAACTTTTAGATTAACCTCCACTAATGGTGAACCTTTTGAGGATCGTAGTCTCTATAGATCCATCATTGGCAGTCTACAATATATCACATTTACTCGGTTCGAATTGGATTTTGCAATTAACAAAGTGTGTCAATTTATACAAGCGCCAACTGAATTCATTGGAAAGTTGTCAAGCGTATTCTACGGTATCTACAAGGTATCAACACCTTGGGACTGCATCTCTAAAAGGCATCAGATTTTAGCATTTTAGGGTATACCGATTCAGACTGGCGTTTGATGTGGAAGACAGAAAATTCACGGCAGGTTTCTGTATCTATATGGGTCCGAATCTCATTTCTTGGTCATCAAAGAAGCAAACTTCAGTCTTTCGTTCTAGTACCAAAGTTGAATACAGAGGAGTTTGTAATCTTGTTACTGAACTATTGGCAATCAAAAAGCTTACGCTTGAAATCAACATAAGCATACCAGTACCAGTGATTCAGTGTGACAATCAGAGAGCAATACTCCTGGCAGCCAATTTGGTTAAGCACTCTCATTTAAAATACTTTGAAACGGATGTTTATTTTCTTAGAGACTATGTTGCCAAGGGGACTTTTCGAGTCCCAGGTGACTTGCAAGTTGCAAATATTATGACTAAAGCTGTGTCTTCGAATAAGTTCTTGGAATTTAGAGACACTCAGGATGCAAAGTTTTAGCAGCCTGAATTTGAGGGGGATGAAAGAGAATTAGTTAAAAACTAATTGTTGTTAGTAAAGACAGATGTCAGTTGTAACTAATAGTAGTTAGTGTTGTGACTAATACAGCAGGTAAACCAGATCTAACTATATATACACACTCATGTAATTTATTCTTGTGTAATGAAATCATTCTCACACTCTCTGAATTCTAATCCCAATTCTCTCTAGTTTCAAGCTATCAAGTGTGAAGTCCGTTACCTTTCAGTTATAAAACTCACTCCATCACCTTTTTATGTTTCTTAAATACATATATTGATCCGAGTCCTAATCTCTTGACTCTTTAGTAGATATTAGTTGTTCGGTGAACCACTTCTAAGAGGCATAAAATTATATTGTATTTTTTAATCTCTTATTAACTTTACTTATCCTTTATATATCACAAGTAGGTCTACTATATTTATTTAGTAATATATATATATATATATATATATATATATATATATATATATATATATTCATATCAATGATATATAATAAAATTAGCTTGAATTACATATTTTAAAAAGAGGTATCAGACTTGCCAAAGAACTATTTTTTATATGTTGATCATTGTCTAAATCGAACTGTGATATTATCCCCCTTAAAACATAAAGTGTAATGTTACTTTATCAGTTTTTTCGTTTTAGAATATTATTTTTCTCATATCTTTACATTACCAATGTTATATCAAAAAAATATTTTCGACAAATTATTATTGATATTAATAAAATAAGACATTCTGTCGAAGCATAACTATATTTATTAGTGAAAATAAACTTTTCAACAAATCAGTGTTGACA
Organism: Arachis stenosperma; assembly: GCF_014773155.1. Taxonomy (NCBI): domain Eukaryota; kingdom Viridiplantae; phylum Streptophyta; class Magnoliopsida; order Fabales; family Fabaceae; genus Arachis; species Arachis stenosperma. Next base: position 12,471,793 of record NC_080379.1, read on the forward strand.
AATAAAAAGAAATGTAAAGTTATTATTTGAACTTCCGTGATCAAGTTCAAGTGTAAAAAATGTATTGCTTTGTCGGTCAATCTTTAAGTGTGAAAAAGAACCAGTTTTAAAAGCTATTATTATAGTTATTGAATTTGAAATAAGTTTCAATGGCAAAAACAACTCTTCAACAAGAACTAACAGATAAACTATGACAACGGATGATTAATGATAAGTTATATGTGGTTATAGATATTGTATCTTTTATTTGGACATAATTGTAATGTTTAATTTTTAGAATTCTCTATAAATAAAAAACATTAATATAAAAAAAATTAAAATTACTTAGCAAAATATTCTAAATATCATTAAAAGAGAAATTGAAAACCCTAGAAAACTACTTTACAGTGAACCCAAGCAGAAGGAAATTGAGAAGCAGAGGATTATAGAATAGAGAAGATTTCTTGAGAAAAATAAAAACAATGAGTTCTATTGAAAAATGTAAAATTAAAAGAGCTCTAAAATCTCAAATCTGCATTCCTCACACCTATTTATAATTCTTTAAGTATTCACTAAACAGTTCTATCAATACTCCCCCTCAAACTGAGGCACAATTTGTCTCGAAGTCGCAGTTTGAACCTGTATTTTTGAAATGAACTTAGGGACAATGGTTTAGTTAAAGAATCGGCCACCTGATCTTGAGAGGGTATATTAACAACATAGAGAGATTTTTGATTTACTAAATCTCTTAAAAAATGCAAATCCAGCTCAAGGTGTTTACATCTACTATGTAAAACTGGATTTGCAGCCAATAGACAGGCACTCTGATTGTCACAAAAGATGGTTGGTGACATAGGTTGTAGGATTCGAAGCTCTCTCAAAAACTGCTGTATGGACATTAGCTCAGTTTGTGCAGCACACATTGCCCTATATTCTGCTTCAGTACTGCTCTTGCTCACCTTTGTCTGCTTGTTACTCTTCTATGAGATCAGATTGCATCCAAGATAAACACAAAATTCAGTGATTGATTTTCTATCATCTAGATCTCCACCCCAATCAACATCTGAAAAAGCCAACAACCTAAAATCAGTAGATTTAGAAAATAATAATCCATGATCTACTGTACCTTTCACATATCTCAAAATTCTTTTTACACTCTTCCAATGCAGCAATGTTGGTTGATGCATAAACTGAGATACTCTATTAACAGCAAAGGCAATATCTGGTTTTGTCATTGTGAGATATTGAAGTGCACCAACTATTGATCTGTATAGTCTGGGATCATGAAAAGGTTCCGAGTAATGAGCTAAAAGCTTTGTGTTGGACATCATTGGGGTAGGCATCGAATTCGCAGTCTCCATTCCATCTCTCTTAAGTAATTCAAATGCATATTTAGTTTGTGAAATGTGAACACTACCTGTAGACAAATATGAAGCTTTCAAGCCTAAAAAATAACTAAACTTCCCCATATCCTTTAACGGAAAAATATTGTTCAATTGGTAAATTAATTTATCTAATTCTGCAGCATTATTACCGGTAACAATTATATCATCTACATAAATTAATGTTTTATACCAGGCCCTCGGTGCTTGTTTTAGGCCATAAATGACCTTGTTTAGCTTGCACACTAGTTGTTCACTTTTTGTAGAGTATCTCAGAGGTTGCATCATGTATACAGTCTCATTTAAGGTGCCATTGAAAAAGGCATTATCAAAATCAAACTGTCTCAATGGCCAATTTAATGAAACAGCAATAGTTAAGATAACTCTAATGGTGGAAGGCCTTACCACTGGACTATAAATTTGATCATAGTTTATACTTTCCACTTGATGAAAACCCTGTCCAACAAGTCTTGCCTTATATCTCAGAATATCACCTTTAGCATTTTTCTTTATAGCAAACACCCACTTACTTCCAATAATTGTGGTATTAGCTGGTGGTTCTGTTAATTCCCATGTCTTGCACTTCTGAAGAGCGGCAAACTCTTTATCCATTGCCCCTCTCCAGTGAGAATATTGTAACGCTTCAGCCATAGTCCTTGGAGTATTGTGTAGTAGATTAGTTTGTTGAACAGTCAAGGCTTTTGGTTTGAACACTCTAGATTTCGATCTTATTGTCATCGAATGAGCATTTGTTGAAGAAATGGAAGGAAGGCTAGTTTCAATACCACTAATAGGAATCATGTCCAGAGAAGAATGGGTATGATATGCTGAAGGTGGGTGACATTCTGAAATTCTGATTTCCTCATTCTCATTACTAGAAGTAGTGTCATGAGTGTCCAAACCTGAGTGAGAAGGAGATGTTATATCATGCAATGGTTTACTTGTAATTTGTAATCCAGTATCTGAATGTATACTCAAAGACTTCGTAGCTTGAGTAGATGAGGATATTGATGGTGGAGTTGAATCAATGATGGTAAATGCAGGGGCCTTAGGCTGGCTGCCACTCTCTGGATTATTCTTGGAAGAATCATCTCTACCCAAGATGTTAGAAAATAATTTTTTATATGAAAAAGTATACTCATGAAACAACACATGTTGAGCCATATAAATTTTATCATTTTGTGCCATACACTTATAGCCTTTAAAATTTGAATCATATCCTAAAAATAAACATGGTTCAGATTTGTAATTAAATTTAGTTTTACTATAAGGCCTTAAGAAAGGAAAACACATACATCCAAAAATTTTAAAGAAAGTATAATCTGGCTGATGCTTAAAAAGAATCTCAAAAGGACTTTTGTTATCAAGAACTGGGGTAGGGAGTCGATTAATGATATAAATAGAACTCAGAAAGGTATCTTCCCAAAATTGCATAGGCAAAGAAGCTGTAGCTAAGAAGGAGAGATCCACTTCTGTAATATGCCTATGCTTCTTTTTAACACTTCCTTGTTGATGATGAGTATAGGGGCATGATTTTATATGATGTATACCTTCATTTGCAAGAAAATCAGTGAAAACACGTGACATAAATTCCATTCCCAAATTCGTTTGTAAAGCTTTTATTTTTTGTCCAGTTTGATTTTCTATAAATATTTTATAATTCTGAAAAGCTACTAAAGACTGAGATTTATTTGTGAGTAAGAAAATACATGTGTATTTAGAATGTGCATCAACAAAAGAAATATAATATCTAAATCCACTTCTTGATATTACAGGAGCAGGTCCCCAGATATCCACAAAAACAAGTTCTAAAGGTGTCATATACACAGTATCATTTAAAGAAAAATGTAATCTATGCATCTTAGCTAAATGACAGATTTCATATACATGATTAGCACCAGAATGAGAACTAAAATGCAAAAAAATTTTATTCATAACATCCATTACAGTTTTAAGAGATCTATGGCCCAACCGTTTATGCCATAAATTCACAGTGCTATTTTAATTACATTTGAAAACAGGATATGCACTAGAATGTAAAGACTGATTAGCTAGCTGTGTAGTAGTAGTATAAGCACTAGAATACTGAGATCTAGAACTAGACAGGTTATCACTAGACAGGTTATCAGGGATCTATACTGAGGTATTAGACAAATTTTTTGGTACTTGAAGGTTATCAAAAGAGTAAGTGCCATTTCTAGACATGCCTTGTAGGAGAAGTTCTCTGGTATCCTAATCATGAATAACACAATAATCAGGCCAAAATTTAAAGTAGACATGATTATCAGCTGCGAATTTAGAAACACTCAATAGATTTTGAGTAATTTGTGGTACAAGAAGTAAGTTCTTTAAACAAAAAGTAATATTTGAGGAGGAATCAAAAAGAATTGAAGAACTAGAATGAGTAATTGGAATACCTGACCCATTACCTACAAAGAGCTTATCATTATCTGAAGGATTTAGTGATGCTGTGAGGAGATTTTCTGGATCTGAAGTGACATGATGACTCGCTCCTGTGTCCGGTAGCCAAGAAGCTTCACTTACTGAAGAGGAATGGGTAAGATATGCCCTAGGTTGATGAAAATTGGAGGATGGAGGGGGTGGTTATGTATTACTATATGGAATTTGCATTGGGGTAGAGTTGATTGTGGAATTAGGCTGAAAAGCAGGATCAAAATGATGGAAGTAGTTCCACACAACATGTCCTTGCCTTCCACATAATTGGCATTGAGGACGATTTTGGGTGTATCCAAAACGTCCTCCACGATTACTGCGGCCACCATGGCCCCTTCGAAAGCCTCCACCTCTTTGATATTCAAACAATGAGGAGGATTGAGCATAATGAGCTACAGGCATACCTACATCAGGTTTTTTGAACCTATCCAGTATATCATCAAACACAAGCAGATAAGATTCAGCCTCTGCAACCTTGAAGGTTCCAAGCCTTGACATTACCGAACCAATGTATACAGTGTAATCTTCATTAGGACCATCGATTATTGCTTGTATGTGATCTGAGTCAGGTACCTCATAGCCGATAGCAAAAAGGGCGTCGACCACATTCCGAATCTTGTTCAAAAAATCAGAAACAGTTCCATTTTTCTTGCATGATTTGAGTTGGAATTTCAAACTCTGAATTCGTGAAGCGGAAGCATCTTCAAAGTATTTTTCAATTCTTTTCCAAACTTCATAAAATGGTGAAAGATGAATTACCTTGTTCTTGATGCTGGTAGTGAGAGTTAAATCTTGTAATTTCCATGTCTTGTACTTTACCGATTCAGAAATTGCTTTGGTCGCTTCATCAGTCACGAACTGCGGCGGAATCTTGGAGCTGTATAGATGGTCTTCCATGTAGAGGCTCTGAATTATTAACATGGCCGTGTGTCTCCATGTGCTATAATTGTCTTAAGTGAGTTTGTCTGAGATAGGTGAGAAGGTCTTCTTGAAAAAATCAGAGAGGATAATCTCCATGACAAAGATGAGCAAGATTATAGGCTCTCGATACCATAAAAGAGGAATTGAAAACCCTAGAAAACTACTTTACAGTGAACCCAAACAGAAGGAAATTGAGAAGCAGAGGATTATAGAATAAAAAAGATTTCTTGAGAAAAATAAAAACAATGAGTTCTATTAAAAAATGTAAAATCAAAAGAGCTCTAAAATCCCAAATCTGCATTCCTCACATCTATTTATAATTCTTTAAATATTCACTAAACAGTTCTCTCAATAATCACACTCAAATGTTCTTTCCACTTCATATTTTATATTCCTTTATATTTTCTTTCTTTTTATTTTGTCTGTAATTTTTAACTTTAGGATTTTGTGAAATATATCATCTATCTATTTCAACTTCTTCCAAATTCTACTTCTCTTTCTCTTCTTAAATTTTTTTTGATGTATCACGAATATTTAAAAAATCGATCATTGTAACACAAGTAAGCCTCAAACCATAATGTAGACAATAGCTTTTTCCATGATGTCATCCTAACCAGGCTTTGGTTAAAGGACAAGTCATGTTTTGGGCTTTCAATTTTGTGGACTGAGGGACAAGTCTGTCGTTTATTTGTTTAATTGAAACTCCAGTTGTGACATACATTTTTGGTGGTTTTTCTTTTAGAAAATGCATATTTTGTGGTTTAGATTTACATAATCCATATATTTTGGGCTGAATATCCATCTAGAAACCCATTTCTCAATATAACAACATTCCATAAAAAACTAAAGGCCCAAACACAAAACAACATATAGTCGAAACAAAAATAAAATCCACAATTACCAAAAAAAAAAAACTCCCACAAGAGATAAAGGTTCATCACATCTACAGAGAAGTAAATAATAGTGCTTATTGGCTGGCAACGCAAAGTTTGAGTAAACTTCCAGGCTTTCTGTTTTTAAATCTTCCTCCAATTGAATTAAGTACAAAATTAATGTCTGGTGCAAATGGAAAAAGCACTTCAAGAGATGTAAAAGTGATGTAATTTTGTTTTTGTTTTTAGACTTAGACCCCTACTCTAATATACCCAAAAAAAACTCACAGAGACTCAAAGTTCTACGTCCAAACAATTGCGTTTGGAAGCTTAATTATTCCGTCACAAAAAATAAAAATAAAAATAAAAATTTGTAGTGTAACTAATTTTAGAGTGGAAAAAAATGATAATAGATAAAAATAGGTCAAAACTATAGATTTGATGTACAAAGAAAACACGAATTTAGATATACAACTATTATTTTTCTTTCACTAAATTAAAATATGCAATAATACACTGAGTTACATTCTGATATAAAAGTGCGATTTGAAGTATTTAAAATTGGGAAAGTCTCTGGTATAGATATGTCAAAACATCCATACACCATACCCATACTTTTTGAATTATACGTGTGTGAATCTAATAAGAGATGCGTACCCACTATTTGAAAAACTGCAAAATCAGTTCTTTAAAAAAGTGCCTTTGCATCAATGTATGGTGGAGTTACAAGATTTCTAATCAAGTTTAATTTATCTAATCTATATTCTGTAATCATCACCAATAGAGTTTATATAATTTATTATTGTTATTATTAGGCATCACCAACATGGGAGATGGCAAGCAAGAATTGGAAGGGTTGCCGGAAACAAAGATTTTTACTTAGAAATATTTAGTAAAAAATATAAATAATAGAGAAAAATGAAAGCTGAATTATAAGAAATAATGTGAATATAAGAAAAATTGTTGCATGCAGGTACGAAAGAAGAGGTTGTAGAAGTTTATGACATAGCAGCCATCAAGTTCAAAGGATTAAGATAATTATTCTTTTTCTTGTTGCACTTGGTATAATTCAATCCAATAGAACATTAAGATAATTATTCTTTTTTTTGTTGCACTTTGTTCAGATCATAATTATTTTTGTATATAATTATGCAAGATAATTTTGGAGATGTAAATGAAGATTGAGATATTTTTTTTTTGTTCACGGTATTCCTTAGCCCGACAGGCCAAGAACTAATCCGTCGCGGATCAGAGCTCCATTTAAGGGTCTGTCGTGGCCAATGGATTGCTGCATGCACAAGGCAGAATTTGAACCCCCGACACTTGTTTAAGCGGACGAGTGAGCTGACCACTCGACCAATCCAAGTTGGTTGAAGATTGAGATGTTTATCATGATGGTTTATTGAAAAAGATGGAGTTTTGGAAATTGAAGACATATGGTTGATTAATGATGTCTTTTACTAAAAGATACCTTCATAGGATATAATATTTTAGTTTTTTGTAGTTTATTAGTAGTAAATTCTAAGTAGTCTCATGCATATTTTAATGAGTAAGCTTAATTTAGTGTGAGATGTATAAATACTTAAAATTATGATCATTCCAATACTTAAGGTTCATTATATAAATATATTTTGTTTAAGAATAATTTTTATTATTTAAAGATTATTGTATGGTATTATTATGTATTTATTTTTATTTTATAATAATTAACTAATTTTAATTAAAATTTTATTATTAATTATTTTGTCTCTTTTATAAATTTTTTCTATTATGCACAAATTTAATTTATTAATTAAAATAATTACACATGTATGAACAAAAAAATTTATTGTTTTTATATTTTTATTACAAAAGAAACATTTATTTTTGTAAAAAAGGCAATCCTTCTATTAGTTGCATATTTTGATATTAGACAACATTTATATAGATTGCATATCCAAAAGAAAAGGCAACACTTGTATAGGTTACATATTCCAAAGAAAAGGTAATGCTTTAAAAGGTTGCATATTCAAAACTAATAGGCAACACTTTAAACTATTGCAAATTTAAACTTATAAACAACACATAAAAGGGTTGAATTTTATTGCAAATAGAAAACATTTTTTAGTAGTGGTCAAAATATAAGAGAAAAGACAACATTACAAAAGTATTGTCTCAAACACACCTTTCAAGTGTTGTTTTTCAACCAAAGGCAACACTTATCAAGTGTTACTTTCAAAAGCGTTGCTTTTGAAACAAAAAAGTGTTGCCTTGATCTAAGGCAACGGCTGCATATGCAATGCCGTTCAAAAACATTGTCTTAGGTCTAAAAGTGTTGCCATAGATCAAAAGCAACCTTTTGTCAACCTTTAGGCAACACTTTTTAAATGTTGTCTCAACCTGAAAATGTTGTAGTGACATATATAGAATTTTATCCAAACTTAAAATTTAAATTTAGAAACAGAAAAATTAATTATCCTTGATTCTCATTTAATATTCTAAATTATCACATTATTATTATTATATTCTCAGTCTTAGTAAAGAATAAAAATATTTTATTTGAATTAATATAATTTTTTTTACCAAAGATAGAGAGATTCGAACCCGCGACCTCTTAGATGAGTATGGAGAGACTATATCATTTGAATTATAACTCATTGGCAATATAATTATTTATTTAGTTAAATAACAAAATAATAATTAAATAATTCTTTAGCAAAGACTAGAATATTCGTTAGTATATGATCTATAGATTTAATACTAAGCGGGTAGTAAATTAATCAAGGTTGGTATCTAACAATACTCCTTAATGATTCGATAGTATGAAGTAATATAATTTTACTTAGAATCTAAGATCCTTAGAGTATGATTTAGTTATCAAACTCTAACTTGTTAGTTGTTACTATTATTATATTGAACTGCGAATGATTTAAGAAGTTCATTTTTTCATTCAATCAATTCCTTTGGTAGAGTTTATTTATTCCAATTATTATAATCATAGAATTCAAACTTTTTATCTAAAGTTGACGGATTCTTTATTAACTAATCATTAATTCTACAAGTATTTAAATCATACCCAATATCAATTCGACTAGCACCCTAGGACATTAGATATCCAAAATCAAAGTAATAAATGTATTGTTAATTACTATGACAATCGCAGGTCAAAGAAAACTGTATTACCATGTTCATCTTGAGAATATCCCGTTGATAAATATACGGTAATTATAATTATTAGGAATTTTCAGAGTGAATCAATTCAATAATTATATCTCTATATGCACAATCTATATATAAAATTTAATGAATAAAATATATTAATCTATCCAAATTATTAATGTTCATTTTAATAGTTCTTTAACTAAAAATAATTTAAATTAAATTATAAAATATTTATCTCTTATTATTAAAATAATTATTATTATAATGATAAATTGCTAAATTTAATTAAATATCTTATTATATTAATTTTTAATTGAATAATATATATAATAATAATAACAAACTATTTAACATATGATAAATTAAATTGTGATTATATTACTTATTCGCAACATTTATTTCATACATTTGTTTGATATTGAATAGAACTCTTCGTTAATGACAAATTTAAACAATACAAAACAAAAGAAATTGAAGGAGAAGGACATTACATTTGAAAGTAAGGGATAGAACAATTTCGAAGTAAGGGATGGTTGAAGAAAAAAAAAAGGAAAGAGAAGAAGAAGAAAAAAAAAAATAAAACAACAATAACTGAACAACGAAAACAAAAAAGCAAAATCAAAGTGGTCCCTCTATTTTTGGGGGATTTTGTTGAAAATCATTTGTAAAGTTGGTACTACTCAAGATGATAAGATTGGCGATTGACCACAATGACTAATACTAGTCTTAAATCTTAAGTGATTACTTATATGAATATATTTTGTAAATGTTATAATGTTTAAAAAGTGGTATCTATTTACTAAAAAATATTAAAAATTAATATTTAATTTACAGATATAAAAATAAATAATTTTTAAAATTTAAAATTTATTATAAAAAATAAGTTAGATCAAATTTAAATAACAACTTATAAATATTATAGAATTGATCATATATTTTTAGGTAAGATAATAATTAAGATGTTGATAGTATTATATTAAATATTTTAATTAAATATATCAAATTATCTAATAATTTTAGTTTAGGTATATAATTATTGTTGTATTTTTTTCTATTAATTTAAACTTAAAAAATAATTTCTTGATATAATATCAGAATTTTGATAATTAAAAGATTTAGAATTTCATCATTTCTTGTTGTCTCAATATATATATATATATATATATATATAAAAGTCAAATAAAAAGAGAAAAAAAATATTTATGCAAAAATTTAAGTAAAATCTAAAAAAAATTCTTAATTTTTAAAAAGAATATTAAAGATATAATAATTTATATATTTTTTATCAATTTTATATAACTTAAAAAAAAAACAGTTTTATAACACTAATATCATCTTTATGCGAAGATATTTTCATATCAGTAGAAATCTAATTAAATCTTTACATATGGATTATATTATTTTTTTACGATAATGTATTGTATGTCACGAGATAGAAGGTGAAGTTGATCTTCCATTGTAATCACTAATCAGTTGTAAATGGATTTGAATTAGACCTCTGATCTACCACCCATAAACTCAAATCACATCATTAGTGGTTGTTAACTATTTGATTGAATACCTAACATGTGATGTTAACTATATTCATCTTATTAGCCAAGTGGTTCGATTCAGACTAATTATTGTCTTGTCGAAGCTACTAGATCAAGGCAGTATAATAATAATAATTATCCAAATGAATTGGCTCGTATAATTAATTATTTGACATTTAATGTATTTTAAGATTTTCCTTTTCCTTATCTCAGTTATAAGTGTAAATCATATCCAACCATCGCATGGGTTAATAAACTTTGATCTTTCCGTGGCTTCGCATCATATGCAGAATTTTTAGTAAAGGACATATTGCAATAAAGTTTCGCCATTTTATGTAGCTCATTCTTTATGTGTGACTAATTGACACACTTGCTAGAAATATAATTAACCACGCTCTTCTTTTTATCTGTTTAAGTTTTTAGAAAAAATAATTTTATGAGATAAAAATTTAAAATTTGATTTTCAGTAATTTCAAAAAAAATTAGTATAAGATAAATAAAAAAAATTATGTAAAAAATTAACATAAATTTAAAATAGATTTTTATGTGAGAAAGAGTATTAAAAATATAATCATTATCATATTTTTTCTTATCACCTTAGACTTTTGAAAAGAAATGATACATACCAAGCATACATTATTATAATAAGTGCATAGTTTTTTTGAATGAAGCAAATACCAATTTGATATCCAAAAAATTTAGACATTAATAAAATGGTACCTGAATATATTATTGATAAAAATTTATTAATTTTGACAAAAATAAACAACCATTTGAATGACATTAACTTTAAATGCTGAGGTAGCAGTAATCAGTTATTATAATTATAAAAGTTACCATATTTTTTATTTTATAATTAAAAAAATTCTTTTTTTTTAATCCAACTAAGTCACTAAAATTCACTCACCAAAAAATCTCAATTCCTTCTTCTTCATCACCCAACTCAATCACTAAAAAAAATATTTAATCCCTTTTTTCCTCACTAAAACTCTTCCCCAATTTTCTCACATCCCTGGTCCCTCAACCATAACTCTCGTATCTTTTTTATCATCATCCAACTCAATCACTTACTCAGAGTCTTCAGAAAAAAAGAAATAACATAAAAAAGGCAAGATAACAACTCTTCAACTCTGTCAACCCCCACTACAAAAAAAGGTTGAATACTGCTAGATTTACTGACAGATTTAGCGTCACAAGTTAACAGCGAATTTATCGGCGGATTAGGGTTTCTAACAGTAAATTTGTTTGTAATAATTGGAGGAAAAAAAACTTGTTGCGTTACTTACCGTCGGATTTAGGGTCAGATTTTCCGACGATAAACCTAATTAGTGTAACGCTACGTCTTGTTCACTCACTGATATATTATCGGTGGTAATCTTACCCTAAATTCGAACAGGTAACCCGCTATCCCCTCATTTCAAATTACAGCCTCTCTCTCTCCTCACCCTCTCATCTCTCGCTCACTCTCTAGTGCTCTCGTCTCTCCCTATTAAGGACTTCTCCGACAATCCCCTTCAGTAGCGGCCTATCGTTGTCTGTCTCTCCTTAGCTTCAAGGGAACTTTGACATAACTCCGCCTTCTCGTCTCTCACTCACTCTCTCTCTCTAACCCCCTCGTATCTCCCTTAGTGACGTCTCTGGATGCCCTCTACTCTGGCAGCCCCTTATCGAAGTCCGTCTCTCCTTCAAGAGAGGTTCGACGCAACTTCGATAGCTATTGCAATTCCTTCTCCGAGCTTTGTTTTCTTTCTGTTTCTGCAATTCAGGTTCTTAATCAAATCTCGTTATCAATTATGTTTTGGTTAGCTTTAGTTTCAATAACTTGATGTTTAGTTACTTAGCTTAGCTAGAGTTATTTTTAGTTTTAGTGGATTTATTAGGTGGTTAAGATAACATTAGAATATGCTGCTGAAATTATTTGGTTAAATGCTTAAATGTGTTGAATGTTCTTATTGAACTTTTTCTTGTTACTTGGTGATGCTTGTTCATATTGATAATTTCTCTATACTTGGTGATGCTTATTCATATTGATTATCTTTGGTTATCAAGTTTGTGCACTTAATTGTTGTGGATATACTAGAACCTAAATTGTTTGAACGTTGACACTTCGCATAGTTTAGGTAATTAATTTGGCATGCATTAAAATTGTGAAGTTGGATTGATGATTTGGCCTGTTAACATCTTTTTGGAAAGTTTTCAAATTATATTGAATCATGCTTGTTATGTACTTGATTTCAATTAATGTGTTTCTCTTACTAAGTTACATAGCACCCATGTGTTTCTCTGAGTTGTAGGTTGTAACATGTTTTTACTATTATATTATTTTTGTGACATATGTGTTTGCTAATTTGCTCTTTGCAGACATGACGACAGGTAAAGATGTCACAAATCGACCTCGTGGTTGTGGTAGAGGGAGGGTGTCTACTAATACCCCTTGGACTTCTTAGTCAACGCTCTCTACTCTGACTATCCTTGAGAGGTTACAGGCAATGGGTGCACAGGATTAGCCATTTATCATGGTCCCTAACCCCAATTATGTGGCTCCTTCTGCTGCGCCATCCCGCCACCAGGAAGTCGTCTGGTTGCTTCACCAGAGTGGACTCCTCCATCACCTTCATTTGCTCAGCAGCTCAATATTTCGATGATGCCGCCTCCTCCAGCAACAAACATCGCAGTGCCAAAATCGTCTCACGTATCCCAGCCAGATGCCCCTCCACCACCTCCTATTGTACGGATGAAAATTTGGCCTGATGGTTTGACAGCGTGATGAGTACTAGTTGAAGTCTTATATATGAAAATTATTTTGATATTCTTATTCAACATATGTGGTTGTTAATATTAAGTTTTTCATTTTAGATAGTTAGTTTAATTTAGTTGCATTCAATTTTCTGGTTTTAATGGATTTAGGTTGTTAAGATAGGTTCAATTTAGGTAAGTAAGTTTGAACTGCTGAAAGTGTTTAAGAATTTCTGATTGTTGATGGATGTTGCTGCTTTAGTGATGTGATGCCATATTGGTTTGTTTGTGAATTGTTTAAGTGAATTGTTGAAGGATAAAATTTTAGACGCCTTCTAATTATAGATGAAACTCAGCCGAAATTTTTTAAAAAATCTAAATATACTTATGGTTTATAGATTATTTCAAATTTGATTCAAACTACTAATTTTAAGTTTTTCATTGAGAGGTTTGTGCTAAATAACAATGCATGTACACATGAGTGTACCAATTTCATCAAGCTGATGTATGACCACCCATGGCCGAGCTACAAGAAGATTCCTGCTGAGACTAGAGAGCAATGTTCTTTGTGCAGAAGTAGGCGGTAAAAACTCAATTTGATTCAAACCATAGCTAGTTTATATATTCTATTTTGCTTAATTGTGTACTTAATTTTGACTAATTAGTGCTAAATGTTCTTTGTAGAGGAAAAATTTATATGGGAGAGAAGACTCACGATGTCATAATCAGAAAGATCTTTGACCATTGGATGGCTAGGCAGTTTCAGCAGATGATGGAGCACGTACGTGAGAGGCACGACCACCTCACTATTTGGCTCTGTCCAGACATAAGAAGGCATTGTACGTCCATTGAGAAACTGATGAGGGGTCGTCTAAGTATACCGGCTGCTCAATGACTTTCGTGAAGACAAAGACCAGGCTGGTATGTAACTCGTTTTATTTTATTATTAAGTTCATTTGGATCGTGATGTCACGATGGCAGAAAACTTCAAGTATACTCACATTTTGAAGGAGAACAAGGAGATATTTACTAATCAGCGGTCTACGGATCATTATGTGAGTAGATATCATTTGACATAAAGCTTTCAATTAAATGTCATCCGCCTTCTAATATGTGTTACGCATGAGTCCTACATGTGAGTAGATATCATTTGACATAAAGCTTTCAATTAAATGTCATCCGCCTTCTAATATGTGTTACGCATGAGTCCTACATGCAGAGATTGGAGGCCATAACCAAGCAATCCCAGCCTGCCTACTGGAGAGGACGGCAACAACGCCACTGCTTCAATCATCGATCTTGACACAGTTTGGCATGAGACCGCATCTGAACCCTATAATAATAATCGCATTTACGAGCTGGAATTGTTCTTTGCCAACAGCCTTCGCACCTCCACATTGAGGATTTCATCTACCTCTGTAACCAGCTATGCTGTCAATCCTGAGGATAGTGTTATAGATTTGAGAGAGTAGGTGTTGAATCCCACCTAAAGCCTTCACCAACAAGCTCAACAGTTACAGCAGTCTGAGGAGAGATATAACAAGATCCTCGTACGTATCTCAAACATAGATTCTCTCAAAGTGGAGCTTAGGTAGGAGCTGCTGGAGCAATAGATGGTGATTTACCAGGAGCAGATGCGCGCTAGTGGCAGCGGTGCTGCTGGAGGTGCACCGACATCACCGCCTAGTCTGCTGCCTCAGCATGACCAGGGAGATGGTGACGACGACTATCAGGATCCGTAGTGATCAGGATTTTGTTCTGGACTATTTGATTGTATTTTACTTGTGTTCCTTTTTATTTGATTCGTAATACTTGATATTCAATAAAATTGTTATTTGATTTTTATTATTGAGAATTTGACTACTAATTGGATAAAAAATAAAATTTGACTACTAATTGTGTTTTAAAAAGAAGAAAGAAAACTTGAAGCTAAGGTTGGATTTATCAAGAGAAAAATCTGACGATAATAGGCGAGAAACAAAATAGTGTGGTGCCAATTAAAGAATCTGCCGCAGAATCCAATGGTAATTATTACTGGCGGATTCGAAAATCCAATGGTAAATTGTTATTGACGAGGATTATACTGTCACATTGTGTTCGACAGTAAATCTACCGATAATATGGATTATACTGTCGCATTGTGTCCTGTTTGCTCACTTCGACGGCAGCAGAAACGGTCATAATGGCGCAGATCTGCAGAGTAGGCAGCAAGGTTAGGTTGGACTAAAGCCCGGTGTCAATATGATGGAATCCATCAACAGCAGATTTGAGACGCGAATATGAGATAAAATTAAAGATGGAACTTATAGCATCAGTGGTGGCGGTACCATCCTCTCTTGTCGTTATCTTTTTCGTTCCTCCTTCTTCGTCTCTTCTTTTCTTTCTTTAATTTTATTAATGGATGTAGTGTTTTTGATGTTGATATTTGAATTTAAATTTATTGTTGTTGCGATTTAAATTTGAATTTGTTATTGTTATGATTTTTATTTGAATTTGTAGTTGTATTTTGAATTTGGGTTTGTTGTTGTTATACGTACTGTGTGTTAAGTTGTGTTAAGAAGAGAGGAGGAAGAAGATTTTTTTTTTAAATTAGATTTAATTTTGGGGCTTTTTAATGAATAATTATGGAGATCATTTTTGTAATTATAATAATTGTTTTTTTTTTTACCAAAGATAGGAGACTCGAACCCGCAACCTCTTAATTGAGTATGGAGAGACTATGCCATTTGAGTTATTACTCATTGGCGTAATTATAATAATTGTTGATGATGGTTTTCAGTGGCTAAGAGAAGGGGGGTAGAATCTTAGCCCCCTTTTTATCAATTACACTTTCTTGTCTTTGAGGAGACTTTTTGATTTTTGTCTCGTCCCTAGCCACGAGATTTTTATTTTTGTCTCGTCAATTGACACGATATATTTTTAGTATTAGCTCCTGTGCAGTAGAAACAGAAATGGAGTAGAAGAGAGAGAAAGTTACACCCAGATATATCCTGGTTCAGCTGCTAAGTGCAGTGCAGCCTACATCCAGTCTCCATCACAACAATGATGGAATTTCACTATAATCATCCTAATTACAAGCTGTAAAGTGCTAACCCAACTTACAAGGAGATTCCCACAGAATCATGAAACACAACACAGATGTACAAAGGAACTCTAAGGACATCTATGGCTTTTTCTTTTAATTTTGCACTCTCTGCCTTTTTCCGCTCTATGGCTTTTTCATACAAACCTCACTGTTTGCCTTTTTCGATGAGACTCAAGACATGACAAAATTAAACAAAAAAATTACAAAAAAAATACATTGAAGGAGAAGAAAATCTGTAAGCTTAGGTAGTTATGAGAATTCTGTGCCTTGCACTCTCACTGCTTACTTCTAACTCCTTGAATCAAACCGTGACTGTTCACCCCTTTTATAGAGAGGAGAAGCCTTCACAGTTGAAACAAAAACCAAGCTTAACTTCCTTTTCTTCACCCATAACCGGTTCGGCCAAAGAAAGAGAAGAGGTAACCCATGCAAATACCTCTAGTTCTTCCTTGGTCATCACTCTTCATCAATCCGAGCGTTCCATCCTTGGCTTGCTCTCCAAGATGGAATTCTGGCCCTTGATACTTCATGATGATGATGTCTTCATCTGCTCCAATCTCTGCCTCTTCCATCACGTAGCCACCCTAGCAACCTTCTGTGGTGGTTGAGCAGAATCAGAGACAAGCCATCCCTCCAAGGATCTCCATCTTGCTGGCCGAATCTTCCTCAACCATTTTTGGTATGAAGAAGCCAAGATCTCATCACAAAATCTTACTACAAGTGAATGAGAATCTTAGCCACAGCATACTTTTCTTTTTCTTTTTCGTGCCATCATTGTGATGGTCTTGTAACTTGCCTTTCCTTCTTTTTGGTAACTCAAAGTAGCTTCCATGGTCTGTTGTGTAACGACCGAAGAAGATAAGAAAAGAGATGAGAGAGAAGAAAGTATGAAGAAAAGCAATCAAGTGTGTTTGAATAAATTAATTAAAGTGAGTTGCTTTTACTTCCCTTAGATGGAGTAACGTGTAGCATTGATAATCACCATCAAATCAAGTTGACAATTTTTCTCTCATAGTTTCCATGCAATAAATGATAATTGAATGAATTTGAAATCCATCACATGGTAAAATGCTTGGATCCGTTGGAAGCAATTTTTGTTTTCTTCTTTGCTTGGTTTCAGATCAAGCATGAGAAACATTCATCAAAATTAAAATTAGGCTTGGTAGCAATAACATTTAATCTGACCCAATAATATTTTGATAAAGCCAAAAAAATTGGGCTTATGCTAATGTTTGAGTTCTGGCCCAATTTATCACAAATTGCTTCAGCCACAAAATATAGGAAACATTCAACAAGGCTGAATATGAATTTTGTGTTGGGCTTGCAATATTTTCTTTATTTTTCGGCCCATTATGTAATCTTACATCACAAAATTATTAATTAATCACATGTTACATGAAAATAAAAATTAATAATTTTGCAATCAATTATTTCAATAATGTTTGTTCATCATCAAATTAAATTTGAGTTTTCCAAACTCATCAATCTCCCCCTTGATGACAAACATTATTAAAAATTGAAATGGAAAAAAATTTAAAGATTGAGTAAAGAATACTCCTTTTGAATTTTGAATTTCTCCCCCTTTCAAATTGTCATATGGCTCCCCCTTAATATATGCCATTTTTACCAAGGGAAGCACTAACCTGTAACATTTTAATCAAGCTTCAAGTAACAATGTTATTTAGCATTTTCATTACATGATGCTAAATGCTTGATTTATGAGCAGAGTTGGTTTGATAATCAAAACTCATTTGATATCATAAATTGATTTTCTGCTCAAACAATGATCAACCAAAAATTCTTTTAAAAATAAATTGCTGTTTAAAATATTTTCCTTTCAAATCAGAGCAGCTTTCTTATGGTAAGAAAATATTTTTAATCACAGCATGATCTCAGCAATTTTCAACATTTATTTTCATACCCAATGCTTTAAAGGAACTGTCAAAAATAAAGTATTCATCAAACATGTTTACCAAGATGAATCATAATATTCACTAGAAGCAAGCATATTCATCAGGATAAAACTATTGCTTCCACACATGCATATAAACAACCAGGCAGCCATGATATCAAAACAAATGCATCACAATTAAAGTCAACCAAGTGTATCATTCTAACAAGAGTGATCATGAATTCTCAAAAGAGAATTTCATCTCCTATTTTCCAGTTTCAATTTTCAACATTTATTCTCCCCCTTTTGTCATCAAAGGGGCACCTGCAGAAAAGATTTTGATATAGGAAACAGAGTATACAAAATATAGCTAAGCAAAACAGAGTATCATAGAGTATCACAAAGTATTCAATCCAACAGAACAGAAAAATAGATTGAGCCTACTTAAGCCAATATCCTAAATTTAAGCAGAGAATTAATCATCAGATAAAGGCATATCAGATTCCTCAGCCTCGTCCTCACTTGTATCTCCCTGTTCCTTTTCCAAATTTTCTAACATCAAACTGACCCTGTCCTTGCATCTCATCCAAGCTCTTTCACTCTCATATGCCAGTTTACGTGCCGCCTTGTGAGATTGGACCATGAGTTCTGACACAATTGAAAGTTCGGTAAGAATTTCTTTGATGGACTCGGTTGTTTTGGATGACTCAGGTCTGCTCTCATAGTCACTCTCTGAAGCCATGGATTTCTTGCTCTTGGTTCCTTTAACAGCTCTGCCTCCTTTGACCATTGACACTTTGTTTTCTACTGCCTCATTCGAAAGGTCAACTTTAAAAAATTCAAAGATGCTGGTTAAGAACATACCATAGGGCAGATTTGCCTTTTTGATGCTCTTTACCGAGTCCCACATATGGCAGATCATAAGATAACCAAAAGAAATAGGAGTAGAGGTAACAAGTGCAAATAGGATGAGAGAATCAAAATATGTTACTCTATTGTGAGAGCCGCTTTGTGGAGTCAAGATGTGGGTGATGATCCTGTGTAGTAGAGAATTGATAGGACCGAGAACTTTATGAGTAGGAGTAGTGCCATCCAAACCAGAGACATTTTCACATATGTGTTGAAGAACAACCTTGTAGGTAACGCCGACTTGAGAATCCCATTTTTCGGCCATATATGCTTTCGGCCCTTCATCTTTGTAGCCCAAGGCCGTTCCAATGGTTCCAGTGTCAAGAGTGATGTGAACCCTTTTCACATATGAGTGGATGGTGCCATCAATGAGTCTCATGTTGGCATAGAATTATCGGACTAAGCCAGGGTAAACTGGTTTTTGAATGTGAAGTAATGGAGTCCATTGAAGCAGTTCAAACAGAGGAGATACATTTATTCCTTTGTTGAAGAGATTGTCAAGGTTGAAAAGGTAGGTTAGACAGAGATAACGCCTTTCCATAACATCTTTGTGGAATTCAAATGAGGTGCAGGAGTTGAATCTGGCAGGGTCATAGTGGGAATGTGTTTTGCTAAACTTGTTCTTGAATTCCATGGATTCCAAGTTGGCAGGTTTGGTAGTGTTGTGCAACGCAAAACCGTCTGTCTTCTGAGTACTCTTTTCAGGAGTAGCCTTCTTGGGTGGTGAATGCGGTGGTGATGGAATGGAGGATGTTTGTGATTCCTCTTCTTCCACAGGATCCTTTCCCTTCTTCCTCCTTGAAGAGGTTTTCTTGGCTATGACCTTTCTTCTCATGGTGTCTGTGTGTTTGGAGGGAGGTGAGGGAGAAGATGATGTTGTGGAATGAATGTGTATATGTGTATGAGATTGGGGTGTGGACGATTTTTGAGAAAGGAGAATCCGTTCGCTTTTCCTAGGGGCGGTTTTCTTTTTTATGGTAGTGAAAATGGAGAAGTGGAATATGATGAGGTTGGGTAGGAACCGAATGGAGTGAGGGAGGAGGGAAGATAGGGAAGCATTAAATGTGGATTGGAGAGAGAAGGTGGAGGAAGTTAATAACCATTAAGAGCACGGTCATTAACCAGGGGATCTCCAAGAATTTGACAAAGTAGTTTCCTTAAATCAAGGGATTAGTTAAAAGGAAAGATTTGATTTGACACTTTGCCTCTTTCAACTAGATTTGATAAGACCACAAAAAGATTTTGATTTTCAAACAGTGATGAACTAACAAAACGGTCATGGTGGAATCAAAGAGATTTGGTATGGCCTACGAAAATTAATTTCTGCGCAACTTTCCCCTAGATCACATCCCTTCCTTCATCCTTATTTTTATCTCGTCCATTCCTACGAGACAAAACTGAGCAGAATCAGAATTTCACAAATTTTCAATAGAAACAAGATCAATCATTCCCAAGCTTTTTCTTAATAAACAGAATCTGTCTTCACAGAGGGGTTTTGTAAAAATGTCAGCAAGTTGATCTTCAGATTTTACAAATTGAATATCAATAGTACCCTTTTGCACATGTTCTCTAATAAAATGATATTTGATCTCAATATGCTTTGTTCTTGAGTACAAAACAAGATTTTTTGAAATATTTATAGCACTCATGTTATCACAAAATAATTGTATACTATTGATTTTTAATTTGTAATCTTCTAACTGCGTTTTTAACCAAATTAATTGTGAACAACATGCAGATGCGGATATGTATTCAACTTTAGCTGTGGATAGAGCTACTGTGGCTTGTTTCTTGCTTGACCACATGTTGAGTGAGCTTCCAAAGAAGCAACACATGCCGGAGGTGCTTCTTCTATCTACTCTATCTCCCGCATAATCTGCATCACAAAATCCTACTGCACAAAAATCATCAGATTTTGGATACCATAAGCCATAATCACTAGTTCCCTTAATGTATCTAATGATGCGTTTAACTGCTGTAAGATGTGATTCTTTTGGGTGAGATTGAAATCTTGAACATACACCCACACTTTGAACAATATCCGGTCTAGAGGAGGTAAGATACATTAGTGAACCAATCATTCCTCTATACCGTGTTTCATCCACATCTTTGCCATCATCACCCTTTTCAAGTTTAGTGTTTGGATGCATTGGTGTTCCCATTGGTTTAGAGTTTTCTAGGCCAAACTTTTTGATAAGTTCTTTTGCATACTTTCCTTGGTGAATAAAGGTACCACTAGGAGTTTGTTTAATTTGGAGGCCAAGAAAGAAAGTAAGCTCTCCCATTAAACACATCTCAAACTCACTAGCCATGAGTTTTTCAAACTCACTAGTCATGAGTTTTTCAAACTCTTCACACAAGGACTCATTGGCCGATCCAAACACAATGTCATCCACATAAACTTGAACTAGGAGAATATCATCATTAGATGCTTTAATAAATAAAGTAGTGTCCGTAGTACCCCTTTGAAATTGATTTTCCAACAAGAAGGCACTAAGCCTTTCATACCAAACTCTTGGAGATTGTCTAAGACCATAAAGAGCCTTAGAGAGTTTGAAAACATGATTTGAGAAATCTTTATGTTCAAAGCCGGGGGGTTGTGCCACAAACACTTCTCTATCAATAAAGCCATTAAGAAAAGCACAATTAACATCCATTTGAAATATTTTGAAACCCTTATGGGCAGCATAGGCAAGAAGCAACCTAATTGCTTCCATTCTAGCTACCGAAGCAAAAGACTCATCAAAATCTATACCCTCTTCTTGATCATAACCTTGGGCCACTAATCTAGCCTTGTTACGAACAACTTGTCCATCCTCACCAAGTTTATTTTTAAACACCCACTTAGTACCCGTTACCTTCTTACCATCCGGTTGAGGTACTAGTGTCCAAACCTCATTCTTGTCAAATTGAGCAAGCTCTTCTTGCATGGCTTTGACCCATGATGGATCTTTAAGAGCTTGTTTGACATTGTTGGGCTCCATTTGTGACAAGAGTGCAAAATTGCTTAGTTCGGATTGTCTCTTGGTTGAGGATCTTGTTGTTACTCCTTGAGAGGGATCACCAATAATGAAGTCATGAGGATAACCCCTCATGGACTTCCATTCTCTAGGCTTCCTTTGTAGTGTAGAGCTTTGATGAGTTTCTGTTGGTCTCACTGTTTCAGTTTCTCGTGCTGGCTCAGGAGACAAAATGAAAATGTCTCTTCCATTCTGACGAGACAAAACTGGACTGGCAGATTCTTCATTTTGAGCAGACTTGGAATTTTCTTTACTTGTTCCAGCTTCTTCATAATCTGAATCATTATCTATCACAGCACTGGGGATTAAGTTAGAATCACAAAAAGTAACGTATATGGATTCCTCTATAGTTCTATGATCTTTGAGGTAAATCCTATAGGCTTTGCTAGTAGTGAGATATCCAACAAACATGTCCTCATATGATTTTGGATCAAATTTGCCAAGATTTTC
Organism: Arachis stenosperma; assembly: GCF_014773155.1. Classification (NCBI taxonomy): domain Eukaryota; kingdom Viridiplantae; phylum Streptophyta; class Magnoliopsida; order Fabales; family Fabaceae; genus Arachis; species Arachis stenosperma. The sequence continues at coordinate 12,494,165 of NC_080379.1, forward strand.
TTTGTTATTAAGCACAAAACACTTGCATCCAAAAACATGAAAATACTTAAGATTTGGAGGGGTACCTTTCCATAGCTCATAAGGAGTTTTCTTTAACCCTTTTTCTAATAATAGTTCTATTCAAAATATAACATGTTGTATTTACATCTCCAACCCATAGAAGCTTTGGAACCTCATTCTCACATAACATAGCCCTAGTCATCTCTTGAAGGCTTCTATTCATTCTTTCAACAACACCATTTTGTTGAGGTGTTCTAGGACATGAAAAATTATGAGTAATTCCAAATTCATCACAGAATTTTTTAAAATCTTGGTTTTCAAATTCTTTTCCGTGATCATTTCTCAAATGGGCCACTTTTAAATCTTTTTCATTTTGAATTTTCTTGCAAAGAGTTGAGAAGGCATGAAATGCATCATTTTTATGAGCAAGAAAAAGTACCCAACCAAATCTAGAGTAATCATCTACCACTACTAAACCATATGTTTACCTCCTAGACTTTGAGTTCTTGTTGGACCAAAAAGATCAATGTATAACATCTCTAATGGCCTTTTGGTTGAAATTCCATCTTTTGGTTTAAAAGAGGATTTAACTTGTTTGCCTAATTGACAAGCATCACACGTAAGATCCTTATCAAATTTGATTTTAGGAATTCCTCTAACCAGATTTTTTTTACTAGCTTAGAAATTTGGTACATGCTAGCATGACCCAACTTTCTATGCCATAGTCATTTTTCAGATTCAAGAGATGTAAAACATGTTACATTTTGTTCTTTCAAGTCCTCAAGAGTTAATCCATACACATTGTTACATCTTTTAGCTTCAAAAAGAATATCCCCAGTTTTTTCACAAACAACCAAACACACAAACTTTCTAAAAATAACTTCAAATCCTAAATCACACAATTGGCTTACACTAAGTAAATTATGTTTCAAACTATTTACAAGAGGAACATCATTTATACAAGATGAAAAGCTTTTACAAACTTTTCCAATGGCCACTATCTTTCCTTTACCATCATCACCGAAAGTGACAAGTCCTCCATCATATTCATCAAGCTTTATGAAGAAGGTTGTCTTTCCGGTCATGTGCCTAGAGCATCTGCTGTCCATGTACCTGGTGGACGAAATTGTGATCATCATTATATGTTTCTTGGATTTTGAATGAATATACTCTTAGGGCACTGTTTATTTTCACAACTCCGTTCAACTAACCAGCAAGTGTACTGGGTCGTCCAAGTAATAACCTTACGTGAGTAAGGGTCGAATCCACAGAGATTGTTGGTATGAAGCAAGCTATGGTCACCTTGCAAATCTCAGTTAGGCAGATTAAAAAGTTATGGGTTCAAAGATGGAAATAAAGATTAGAAATAATAAAAAGGATAGAAATACTTATGTAGATTCATTGGTAGGAATTTCAGATAAGCGGAATGGAGATGCTGTAGAGCTCTCGGACGCCTACTCTCCTATTCCTCCTACTCAATCCTTCTTAATCCTTTCCATGGCAAGCTTTGTATAGGGGTTCACCATCAACTGTGGCTACTTTCATCCTCTCGGGGAAATATCCTATGCGGCTGTCACTCGCACAGCTAACCAGTCTGGAGGCATCACCCATGGTTGATGGCTACATCCCATCCTCGCAGTGAAAGCTAATGCTCACGCACTCTGTCACAGTACGGCCAATCACCGGTTGGTTCCCTCCCCTACTGGAATAGAATCCATTGATTCTTTTGCGTTGTCACTACGCCCAGCAGGTTACAGGTTTGAAGCACGTCACAGTCATTCATTACCGGAATCCTACTCGGACACCACAGACAAGGTAGACTTTCCGGATTCCCAGGATCCTACTCGGAACACCACAGACAAGGTTGGACTTTCCGGATCCTCATAAATGCCGCCATCTATCTAGCTTATACCACGAAGATTCTGTTGGGAAATCTAAGAGATACACATTCAAGCTTCTTTGCATGTAGAACAGAAGTGGTTGTCAATCACGCGCATTCATAAGTGAGAATAATGATGAGGGTTATCTAACTCATCACATTCATCATGTTCTTGGGTACGAATGAATATCTTGGAATAAGAATAAAAGAGGAATTGAATAAAAGAAAGTAGAACTTCATTAATCTTTGAGGTACAGCAGAGCTCCACACCCTTAATCTATGGTGTGCAGAAACTCCACCGTTGAAAATACATAAGTAAAAGAGGTTCAGGCATGGCCGAATGGCCAGCCCTCTCCATGATCAAGTGACCGAATGAATAATGAGTTTAGAGAGGTCAAAAGATGTCTAATACAATAGATAAATGTCCTATATATACTAGACTAGCTACTAGGGTTTACATGAGTAAGTAATTGATGCATAAATCCACTTCCGGGGCCCACTTGGTGTGTGCTTGGGCTGAGCTTGATCAATCCACGAGCTAAGGCATTTCTTGGCGTTGAACTTTGAGTTATGACGTGTTTTGGGCGTTCAACTCCGGATCATGACGTTTTTCTGGCGTTTAACTCCAGACAGCAGCATGAACTTGGCGTTTAACGCCAAGTTACGTCGTCATTCTTCGAATAAAGCATGGATTATTATATATTGCTAGAAAGCCCTGGATGTCTACTTTCCAACGCCGTTGAGAGCGCGCCAATTGGAGTTCTGTAGCTCCAGAAAATCCATTTTGAGTGCAGGGAGGTCAGAATCCAACAGCATCAGCAGTCCTTTTGTCAGCCTTTTTCAGAGTTTTGCTCAAATCCCTCAATTTCAGTCAGAATTTACCTGAAATCACAGAAAAACACACAAACTCATAGTAAAGTCCAGAAATGTGAATTTAACATAAAAACTAATGAAAACATCCCTAAAAGTAGCTTAAACTTACTAAAAACTATATAAAAACAATGCCAAAAAGCGTATAAATTATCCGCTCATCACAACACCAAACTTAAATTGTTGCTTGTCCCCAAGCAACTGAAAATCAAATAGGATAAAAAGAAGAGAATATACTATAAATTCAGAAATATCAATGAATATTAATTTAATTAGATGAGCGGGACTTGTAGCTTTTTGCTTCTGAACAGTTTTGGCATCTCACTTTTTCCTTTGAAGTTCAGAGTGATTGGCTTCTCTAGGAACTTAGAATTTCGGATAGTGTTATTGACTTTCCTAGTTAAGCATGTTGATTCTTGAACACAGCTACTTATGAGTCTTGGCTGTGGCCCTAAGCACTTTGTCTTCCAGTATTACCACCGGATACACAAATGCCACAGACACATAACTGGGTGAACCTTTTCAGATTGTGACTCAGCTTTGCTAAAGTCCCTAGTTAGTGGTGTCCAGAGCTCTTAAGCACACTCTTTTGCCTTGGATCACGACTTTAACCACTTAGTCTCAAGCTTTTTACTTGGACTTTCATGACACAAGCACATGGTTAGGGACAGCTTGTTTTAGCCGCTTAGGCCTAGATTTTATTTCCTTGGGCCCTCCTATCCATTGATGCTCAAAGCCTTGGATCCTTTTTACCCTTGCCTTTTGGTTTTAAGGGCTATTGGCTTTTTCTACTGCTCCTTCTTTTTCTATATACTCTTTTTAGCTCCATTTTTTTTTCGAATGCTTCTTCTTTTTCACTGCTTTTTCTTGCTTCAAGAATCAATTTCATGATGTTTTTCAGATCATCAATAACATTTCTCTTTGTTCATCATTCTTTCAAGAGCCAACAATTTTAACACTCATAAACAACAAGATCCAAAGACATATGCACTGTTCATTCATTCATTCAGAAAACAAAAAGTATTGTCACCACATCAATATAATTAAATTAAATTCAAGGATAAATTCGAAATTCATGTACTTCTTGTTCTTTTGAATTAAAACATTTTTCTTTTAAGAGAGGTGAAGGAGTACTGGATTTTATTTCATAGCTTTAAGGCATGGTTACACACTAATGATCATGAAATAAAGACACAAAAACATAGATAAACATAGCATTAAAAACCGAAAACAGAAAGAAAATAAAGAACAAGGAATGAATCCACCTTAGTGGCGTCTTCTTCTTGAAGGACCCATGATGTTCTTCAACTCTTCTATGTCCCTTCCTTGCCTTTGTTGCTCCTCCCTCATTGCTCTTTGATCTTCCCTTATTTCTTGGAGAATGATGGAGTGCTCATGATGTTCCACCCTTAATTGTTCAACATTATGGCTCAAATCTTCTAAGGAGGTGTTGAGTTGCTCCCAATAGTTGTTGGGAGGAAAGTGCATTCCTTGAGGCATTTGTTGATGATGAATTTCCTCATGTTCTCCTTGAGGGCCGTGAGGAACTTCTCTTGTTTGCTCCATCTTTTTCTTGGTGATGGGCTTGTCTTCTTCAATGGAGACATCTCCTTCTATGATAACTCCAGCTGAGTAACATAGATGGCATATAAGGTGGGGGAAGGCTAGCCGTGCCATGTATGAAGGCTTGTCAGCTATTTTGTAGAGTTCATTGGAGATGACTTCATGAACTTCCACCTCCTCTCCAATCATGATGCTATGAACCATGATGGCCCGATCCACAGTAACTTCAGATCGGTTGCTTGTAGGGATGATGGATCTTTGAATGAACTCCAACCATCCTCTAGCTACAGGCTTGAGGTCCAGTCTTCTTAGTTGGACTGGCTTGCCTTTGGAGTCTATTCTCCATTGGGCGCCTTCCACACAAATGTCCCTAAGGACTTGGTCCAACCTTTGATTAAAGTTGACCCTTCTTGTGTAGGGGCGTTCATCACCTTGCATCATGGGTAAGTGAAACGCCAACCTCACATTTTCCGGACTAAAATCCAAGTATTTCCCCCTAACCATTGTGAGATAATTCTTTGGGCTTGGGTTCATACTTTGGTCATGGTTCCTAGTGATCCATGCATTGGCATAGACCTCTTGAACCATTAGAATTCCGACTTGTTGCATGGGGTTGGCTAAGACTTCCCAACCTCTTCTTTGAATTTCATGTCGGATTTCCGGATACTCATTCTTTTTGAGCTTGAAAGGGACCTCAGGGATCACTTTCTTCTTGGCCACAACATCATAGAAGTGGTCTTGGTGGCTCTTGGAGATGAATCTCTCTTTCTCCCATGTCTCAGAAGTGGAAGCTTTTGCCTTCCCTTTTCCTTTTCTTGAGGAAACTCCGGTCTTGGGTGCCATTGATGGTGAATGAAAAATAAAAAGCTTAGGCTTTTTACCACACCAAACTTAAAATTTGCTCGTCCTCGAGCAAGAAAAGAAAAGAAGAGTAGAAGAAGAAGAAGAAAATATGGTAGAGAGGGAGAAGAGAGGGTTCGGCTATGTGGGAGAATGTGGGTTTGTGTTGTGTGAAAATGTAAAAGAAAAAAAAGGGTATTTATAGGGAGAGGGGAGGGTATAGGTTCGGCCAATTTGGGTGGGAATGGGTGGAAAATTGAATTTGAATTTTATGGAGGTAGGTGGGGTGTATGGGGAAGAGGAGGTTGATGTGAAATGGTGAATGGGGTAATTGGGAGGAGGAATTGAGGTGATTGATGAAGAAGATGTTGGGAATTGTGACATGGGGAATCACATCACAAAAACTAGGATTGGGAAGTAAGATGGGAATATGTTAGGTGGGGATCCTGTGGGGTCCACAGATCCTAAAGTGGGGATCCTGTGGGGTCCACAGATCCTGAGGTGAAACAAATACCATTCCTTCACCATATAGGCATGTAACATGCCTTCATGCATCATTCTGGCGTTCAAACGCCCATTGGTGCATGTTCTGGGCGTTAGACGCCCATGTGATGCATGTTTCTGGCGTTGAACGCCAGTTTCATGCTTGTTTCTGGCGTTCAGCGCCAGATTGTCCTCTGTGTGCGCATCCTGGCGTTAAACGCCAGGATGTAGCTTGTTTTGGGCGTTCAGCGCCAGAAAGATGCTCTGTTCTGGCGTTGAACGCCAGCCAGATGCATCTTCTGGGCGTTGAACGCCGGCCCGTGCGTCCTCCAGGGTGAAAATTTTTTTCTTCTGTTTTTGACTCTGTTTTTAATTTTTTTGATTTTTTTCGTGACTCCTCATGATCATGTACCTAATTCAACACAAAAATAACACCAAAACAAAATAAAATAAAATTAGATAAATAAAATTGGGTTGCCTCCCAACAAGCGCTTCTTTAATGTCAATAGCTTGACAGTGGCTCTCATGGAGCCACAAGGTGATCAGGTCAACTTAAGTGTGGTATTCCCAACACCAAACTTAGAGTTTGGATATGGGGTTTGAACACCAAACTTAGAGTTTGGTTGTGGCCTCACAACACCAAACTTAGAGTTTGACTGTGTGGGCTCTTCTTGACTCTGAACTGAGAGAAGCTCTTCATGCTTACTCTCTTTTGTCACAGAGGGATGGCCATGTGCCTGAAACACAAGGTAGTCCCCATTCAATTGAAGGACTAACTCTCCTCTGTTGACATCTATCACAGCTCCTGCTGTGGCTAGGAAAGGTCTTCCTAGGATGATGCATTCATCATCTTCTTTCCTAGTGTCTAGGATTATGAAATCAGTAGGGATGTAAAGGCCTTCAACCTTTACTAGCACGTCCTCTACTATTCCATAAGCTTGTCTCATGGACTTGTCTGCCAATTGTAATGAGAACAAGGCAGGTTGTACCTCAATGATCCCCAGCTTCTCCATTACAGAGAGTGGCATAAGATTTATCCCTGACCCCAGATCACATAGAGCTTTTTCAAAGCTCATGGTGCCAATGGTGCAAGGTATTAGGAATTTGCCAGGATCTTGTTTCTTTTGAGGTAGAGTCCTTTGAATCCAAGTATCTAGTTCACTAATGAGCAAGGGAGGTTCACTTTCCCAAGTCTCATTACCAAACAGCTTGGCATTCAGCTTCATGATAGCTCCTAAGTATTGAGCAACTTGCTCTCCAGTCACATCTTCATCCTCTTCAGAGGATGAATATTCTTCAGAGCTCATGAATGGCAGAAGGAGATTTAAAGGAATCTCTATGGTCTCTAGATGAGCCTCATATTCCTCAGGATCCTTAATAGGAAACTCCTTCTTGCTTGAGGAACGTCCCAGGAGGTCTTCCTCCCTAGGATTTTCGTCCTCCTCCTCCCTTGTGCATTCGGCCACTTTGATTAAATCAATGGCCTTGCACTCTCCTTTTGGATTCTCTTTTGTATTGCTTGGGAGAGTACTGGGAGGAGTTTCAATAACTTTCTTACTCAGCTGGCCCACTTGTGCCTCCAAATTTCTAATGGAGGATCTTGTTTCATTCATGAAACTGAAAGTGGCTTTTGACAGATCAGAGACTATATTGGCTAAATTAGAATTATTTTGTTCAGAGTTCTCTGTCTGTTGCTGAGAAGATGATGGATATGGCTTACTATTATTCAGCCTATTGCGTCCACCATTGTTAAAACCTTGTTGAGGTTTTTGTTGATCCTTCCATGAGAAATTTGGATGATTTCTCCATGATGAGTTATAGGTGTTTCCATAAGGTTCACCTAAGTAATTAACCTCTGCCATGGCAGGGTTCTCAGGATCATAAGCTTCTTCAGAAGCTACCTCTCTAGTACTGTTGGATGCATGTTGCAATCCATTCAGATTTTGAGAGATCATGTTGACCTGTTGAGTCAACACTTTGTTCTGAGCCAATATGGCATTCAGAGCATCAATTTCAAGAACTCCTTTCTTCTGAGGTACCCCATTATTCACGGAATTCCTCTCAGAGGTGTACATAAACTGGTTGTTTGCAACCATGTCAATGAGTTCTTGAGCCTCTTCAGGCGTTTTCTTCAGGTGAATAGATCCACCTGCAGAATGGTCCAATGACATTTTCGAAAATTCAGAGAGACCATAATAGAATATATCTAATATGGTCCATTCTGAAAACATGTCAGATGGACATCTCTTGGTCAGCTGCTTGTATCTTTCCCAAGCTTCATAGAGGGATTCACCATCTTTTTGTTTGAAGGTTTGAACATCCACTCTCAGCTTGCTCAGCTTTTGAGGAGGAAAGAATTTATCCAAGAAGGCAGTGACCAGCTTATCCCAGGAGTCCAGGCTATCCTTAGGTTGTGAATCCAACCAGACTCTAGCTCTGTCTCTTACAGCAAAAGGGAAAAGCATGAATCTGTAGACTTCAGGATCAACTCCATTCGTCTTTACAGTCTCACAGATCTGCAAGAACTCAGTTAAAGACTGGTAAGGATCTTCAGATGGAAGTCCATAAAACTTGCAGTTTTGTTGCATTAAGGCAACTAGTTGAGGCTTAAGCTCAAAGTTATTGGCTCCAATGGCAGGAATGGAGATGCTTCTTCCATCAAACTTGGACGTTGGTTTTGTGAAGTCACCAAGCATTCTCCTTGCATTATTATTATTATTTTCTTCTGCCATCTCTTTCTCTTGTTCGAAAATTTCAAGAAGGTCTCTTCTGGATTGTTGCAATTTAGCTTCTTTTAATTTTCTCTTCAGAGTCCTTTCAGGTTCTGGATCAATTTCAACAAGAGTGCCTTTATCCCTGTTCCTGCTCATATGAAAGAGAAGAAAACAAGAAAAGAAGAGGAATCCTCTATGTCACAGTATAGAGATTCCTTTATGTTAGTAGAAAAAGAAAGGGGTAGAAGGATGAAGAAGAATGGAAAAAAAAAAGAAACACAACTGTGAGGATGGCAGGGATGTGAGATGAGATGTTAGGATATGAATGAAGAGAGGTGAAGAAAAGTGTTAGTAATTAAATAATTAAATAGAAGAAGAGAAGAGAAGAGGAGAGAAATTCGAAATTAATTTTTGAAAAAGAGTTAGTGATTTTCGAAAATTAGAGATAAAATGTAATTAAAATTAAAACATGAAACAATTAATTAATTAAAAAGAGTTTTTGAAAAAGAGAGAGATATTTTCGAAAATTAGAGAGGGAAAAGTAGTTAGGTGGTTTTGAAAAAGATAAGAAACAAACAAAAAGTTAGTTAGTTGATTGAAAAAGATTTGAAATCAAAATTGAAAAAGATAAGAAGATAGCAAGTTAGATAAGATATTTTGAAATCAAATTTTGAAAAAGATAAAATTTTTGAAAAAGATAAAATAAAAGATAAAAAGATATATTTGAAAAAGATATTTTGAAAAAGATTTAATTTTTAAAAATTACTTAACTAACAAGAAACTACAAGATAAGTTTCTAGAACTTAAAGATTGAACCTTTCTTAACAAGAAAGTAACAAACTTCAAATTTTTGAACCAATCACATTATTTGTTAGCTAATTTTCGAAAATTAGATGTAAAGATAAGAAAAAGATTTTGAAAATATTTTGAAAAAGATTTTTGAAATTTTCGAAAAATAAAAAAAAATGAAAAAGATATGATTTTTTGAAAAAGATTTTGAAAAGATAAGATTTAAAATTTGAAATTTTGACTTGACTTGTAAGAAACAACTGATTTTGAAAATTTTTGACCAAGTCAATCCCAAAATTTCGAAATTTTGGAGGGAAATAAGGAAAATATATTTTTGATTTTTAAATTTTTAAAGAAAAACACAAAAATGACCCAAAACATGAAAACTTTGGATCAAGACACAAGATGCATGCAAGAATGCTATGAATGTCAAGATGAACACCAAGAACACTATGAAGATCATGATGAACGTCAAGAACATAATTTTGAAAAATTTTTGATGCAAAGAAAACATGCAAGACACCAAACTTAGAAATCTTTAATGCATGGAAAATATGAATGCAAGAATGCACATGAAAAACAACAAACAACACAAAACAAGAAATCATCAAGATCAAACAAGAGGACTTATCAAGAACAACTTGAAGATCATGAAGAACACTATGAATGCATGGGATTTTCGAAAAAATGCAAGAAAAATTTTTAAAGTATGCAATTGACACCAAACTTAAAAATTGACTAAAGACTCAAACAAGAAACATAAAATAATTTTTTATTTTTATGATTTTCTAATTTTTTTGTATTTTTATTAATTTTTTTTTCGAAAAACATTTTTGGAAAAACGAAAAATAAAAGAAAAATTTTGAAAAAGATTTTTTTGAAAAGAAAATTACCTAATCTGAGCAACAAGATGAACCGTCAGTTGTCCATACTCGAACAATCCCCGGCAACGGCGCCAAAAACTTGGTGGACGAAATTGTGATAATCATTATATGTTTCTTGGATTTTGAATGAATATACTCTTAGGGCACTGTTTATTTTCACAACTCCGTTCAACTAACCAGCAAGTGTACTGGGTCGTCCAAGTAATAACCTTACGTGAGTAAGGGTCGAATCCACAGAGATTGTTGGTATGAAGCAAGCTATGGTCACCTTGCAAATCTCAGTTAGGCAGATTAAAAAGTTATGGGTTCAAAGATGGAAATAAAGATTAGAAATAATAAAAAGGATAGAAATACTTATGTAGATTCATTGGTAGGAATTTCAGATAAGCGGAATGGAGATGCTGTAGAGCTCTCGGACGCCTGCTCTCCTATTCCTCCTACTCAATCCTTCTTAATCCTTTCCATGGCAAGCTTTGTATAGGGGTTCACCATCAACTGTGGCTACTTTCATCCTCTCGGGGAAATATCCTATGCGGCTGTCACTCGCACAGCTAACCAGTCTGGAGGCATCACCCATGGTTGATGGCTACATCCCATCCTCGCAGTGAAAGCTAATGCTCACGCACTCTGTCACAGTACGGCCAATCACCGGTTGGTTCCCTCCCCTACTGGAATAGAATCCATTGATTCTTTTGCGTTGTCACTACGCCCAGCAGGTTACAGGTTTGAAGCACGTCACAGTCATTCATTACCGGAATCCTACTCGGACACCACAGACAAGGTAGACTTTCCGGATTCCCAGGATCCTACTCGGAACACCACAGACAAGGTTGGACTTTCCGGATCCTCATAAATGCCGCCATCTATCTAGCTTATACCACGAAGATTCTGTTGGGGAATCTAAGAGATACACATTCAAGCTTCTTTGCATGTAGAACGGAAGTGGTTGTCAATCACGCGCGTTCATAAGTGAGAATAATGATGAGGGTTATCTAACTCATCACATTCATCATGTTCTTGGGTACGAATGAATATCTTGGAATAAGAATAAAAGAGGAATTGAATAAAAGAAAGTAGAACTTCATTAATCTTTGAGGTACAGCAGAGCTCCACACCCTTAATCTATGGTGTGCAGAAACTCCACCGTTGAAAATACATAAGTAAAAGAGGTTCAGGCATGGCCGAATGGCCAGCCCTCTCCATGATCAAGTGACCGAATGAATAATGAGTTTAGAGTGGTCAAAAGATGTCTAATACAATAGATAAATGTCCTATATATACTAGACTAGCTACTAGGGTTTACATGAGTAAGTAATTGATGCATAAATCCACTTCCGGGGCCCACTTGGTGTGTGCTTGGGCTGAGCTTGATCAATCCACGAGCTAAGGCATTTCTTGGCGTTGAACTTTGAGTTATGACGTGTTTTGGGCGTTCAACTCCGGATCATGACGTTTTTCTGGCGTTTAACTCCAGACAGCAGCATGAACTTGGCGTTTAACGCCAAGTTACGTCGTCATTCTTCGAATAAAGCATGGACTATTATATATTGCTGGAAAGCCCTGAATGTCTACTTTCCAAAGCCGTTGAGAGCGCGCCAATTGAAGTTTTGTAGCTCCAGAAAATCCATTTCGAGTGCAGGGAGGTCAGAATCCAACAGCATCAGCAGTCCTTTTGTCAGCCTTTTTCAGAGTTTTGCTCAAATCCCTCAATTTCAGTAAGAATTTACCTGAAATCACAGAAAAACACACAAACTCATAGTAAAGTCCAGAAATGTGAATTTAACATAAAAACTAATGAAAACATCCCTAAAAGTAGCTTAAACTTACTAAAAACTATATAAAAACAATGCCAAAAAGCGTATAAATTATCCGCTCATCAGTACCACATATTTTCCTTCCTCTTGGATGCTAGGCATACCTACAAAATGAGCTCAAGTGACCTTAGGTATCCAAATCTTCTTGGATCCTTTCACGTTAAACCATCTCCTATGTCCCAAATCATTGTAATAAAAAACAACTTTGTAAACTTTATCACCAATCATTCTTTCACAAAAAAAAAACACTGAACGGGAAAATGACTGTTTCGGTTGCATAGCCTACAAAACCTTGGAGTTGCTGTTTTGTTAAAGTAGGTGGGATCTTGAAACCTTATGTCATTAGATGAAGAAGCTCTATTTTTAAAAGAAGGTTTCTAATCAGATTTATAAAACTCCAAACCAGCTTTATCAAAGAGTGGTTTTTGACTAGTCAGTATTTGATAAGTCATTTTCAAGACTTTTAACCTTTTTCAGCAACTCTTCATTTTCCTTGAAACAGTTTACATATGCAACTACCGAATGATCACTTTTGCAACTTCTAAGTTGAGCTTTCAACTGCTTATTTTCTTCCACAAGATCACAAGCAGTTTCGGCCTCCCTTAGCTTTTCTTTGAGAAAATTATTTTCAGCTTTAAGAATGGTAATTTGTTGTTCAAGATCTTGATTATCAAGGAGAAAACATCTTATTTTTTCAGAGAGGTGATCTATCATAAGATGAAGGTCTTCAGTGTCAGGGTTTTGAAAGAATACCTGATCTATATGATTTGCCATGAGACAAGGCTGTGACTTGGTCTCAGATTCTTCATCACCGTCTGAATCTTTTTCCAAGTCTTCCCATGATGCCATCAGACCCTTCTTCTTCTCCCCTTTTTTTCTTCTCCTCATTCTTTAACTTGGGACAATCAAATTTGAAGTGCCCCATTTTCTTGCAGTTGTAATAAGTTAATTTGCTAAGGTCTTTCTTCATTTTCCTTGAGTTGTCACCTTTGCCTTTGAACTTCACCATTTTCCTGAATTTTTTGGCAAACAACACAAATTCATTTTCAGAGGAGTTATCACTGGATTCATCATCCAGGGGGTTAGTCACAGAAGAAAAAGCAATTCCTTTCTTTTTTGAATCTTTTTTCAAATAAGTATTTTCAAAAGCAAGAAGGTTTCCTCTTAAATCATCAAAAGTCATGGAATCAAGACTACTGCTCTCAGAAATAATTAAAACTTTTGTTTTTCACTCTTTAATGAGACATCTCAACATTCTTCTCACAAGCACAGAATCAGAATGTGTTATTCTCATAGCATCCAAGCCAATAATGATGGTGTTGAACCGTTCGAACAGTTCATCAATGGATTCTCCTTCCTTCATTGCAAACATTTCGTACTCTCTGTTTAACATGTCTATCCGAGTCTTCTTTACAATGGTGGTTCCCTTATGAGTGATTTGCAGTTTGTCCCAGATTTTCTTTACCGTTGTGCATCGTGACACCCGTCGGTATTCCTCGAAGCTGATAGCACAGTTGAGCAGATTTACAGCTTTAGCATTTAGCTCAACCTTCTTTCTATCTTCCTCGATCCAGCTAGCTTCTGGTTTAAGTGTGACTACTCCTTCAGAACTTGTGTTGGTTGGAAATTGAGGACTTTCTAGGATGGTCTTCCAAAGCCTGTAGTCTACTGCTTGCACAAAGATCTTCATTCTCTCCTTCCAATAGGTATAGTTTTTTCCATTGAAAAGAGGCGGTCTGTTGCTTGACTGTCCTTCTGTAAGATTGTAGGACACCAGATTTGAGCCACTACTTTTTGCCATGTGGATCTTTTCTCCAAGCTGTAAAGCTTGATCCCTTTGAGACCAAGCTCTGATACCAATTGATGGTTTTCAGTGGCTAAGAGAAGGAGGGGTTGAATCTTAGCCCCCTTTTTATCAATTACACTTTCTGGTCTTTGAAGAGACTTTTTTATTTTTGTCTCGTCCCTAGCCACGAGACTTTTATTTTTGTCTCGTCACTTGGCACGAGATATTTTTGGTTTTAGCCCCTGTGCAGTAGAAACAGAAATGGAGTAGAAGAGAGAGAAAGTTACACCCAGATATATCCTAGTTCAGCTGCTAAGTGCAGTGCAGCTTACATCCAGTCTCCATCACAACAATGATAGAATTTCATTATAATCATCTGATTACAAGCTGTAAAGTGCTAACCTAACTTACAAGGGGATTCCCACAGAATCATAAAACACAACACAGATGTACAAAGGAATTCTAAGGACATCTATAGCTTTTTCTTTTAATTTTGCACTCTCTGCCTTTTTCCGCTCTATGGTTTTTTCATACAAACTTCACTGTTTGCCTTTTTTCATGAGACTCAAGACATGACAAAATTAAAGAGAAAAATTACAAAACAGAATACATTGAAGGAGAAGAAAATCTATAAGCTTAGGTAGCTATGAGAATTCTGTGCCTTGCACTCTCACTGCTTACTTCTAACTCCTTGAATCAAATCGTGACTGTTCACCCCTTTTATAGAGAGGAGAAGCCTTCACAGTTGAAACAAAAACAAAGCTTAACTTCCTTTTCTTCACCCATAACCGGTTCGGCCAAAGAAAGAGAAGAGGTAACCCATGCAAAACCCAACATGCAAATACCTCTAGTTCTTCCTTGGTCATCACTCTTCATCAATCCGAGCGCTCCATCCTTGGCTTGTTCTCCAAGATAGAATTCTGGCCCTTGATGCTTAATGATGATGATGTCTTCATCTTCTCCAATCTCTGCCTCTTCCATCACGTAGCCACCCTAGCTACCTTCTGTGGTGGTTAAGCAGAATCAGAGACAAGCCATCCCTCCAAGGATCTCCATCTTGCTGGCCGAATCTTCCTCAACCATTTTTGGTATGAAGAAGTCAAGATCTCATCATAAAATCTTACTACAAGTGAATGAGAATCTTAGCTACAGCATACTTTTCTTTTTCTTTTTCGTGCCATCATTGTGATGGTTTTGTAACTTGCCTTTCCTTCTTTTTGGTAGCTCAAAGTAGCTTCCATGGTTTGCTATGTAAGGACCGAAGAAGAGAAGGAAAGAGATGAGAGAGAAGAAAGTATGAAGAAAAGCAATCAAGTATGTTTGAATAAATTAATTAAAGTGAGTTGTTTTTACTTCCCTTAGATGGAGTAGCGTGTAGCATTGATAATCACCATCAAATCAAGTTGACAATTTCTCTCTCATAGTTCCCATGCAATAAATGATAATTGAATAAATTTGAAATCCATCACATGGTAAAATGCTTGGATCCGTTGGAAGCAATTTTTGTTTTCTTCTTTGCTTGGTTTCGGATCAAGCATGAGAAATATTCATCAAAATTAAAATTGGGCTTGGTAGCAATAACATTTAATCTGGCCCAATAATATTTTGACAAAGCCAAAAAAAATTAGGCTTATGGTAATGTTTGAATTTTGGCCCAATTTATCACAAATTGCTTCAGCCACATAATATAGGAAACATTCAACAAGGCTGAATATAAATTTTGAGTTGGGCTTGCAATATTTCTTTTATTTTTCGGCCCATTATATAATCCTGCATCACAAAATTATTAATTAATCACATGTTACATGAAAATCAAAATTAATAATTTTGTAATTAATTATTTTAATAATGTTTGTTCATCATCAAATTAAATTTGAGTTTTTTAAACTCATCAGTTGACTATTAGCTCATCAGTATTTAATATTAACATCATTTAGTTTAGTTGATGGTTGATTACTTTTATCAAAATTAATAATTTTTAAAAAATTATTTTGCTAATAACATTTTTCGAGTCTTATTTTGTTAGGGACTAAATTTTTTGGGTACCATTTTAATATTTACTTCTTTTTGAATTGAGAAACCATAGAGTTTTTTTTAATAAACTATACTCATTCATCGATCATGAGATTAGAATAATATTACACACAATATATACTTTTTAAACTAATTAATTATATCGTGTTATTGACCTAACAAAATATGAGGTAAGCGTCATATTTTATAGAAGGAATTGTTATTACATTCGATTTAACAAATATAGAGATAGCGAATATTATAAATATATAGCCTAATCTCAAAGAAAATCAACGTGTATTTTTATGAATAAAAAGGTATCATCACATATAATTAATATTAGCTGATATCAGAGGAAGAATTAGTCTAATTTACCCCCTGTCATGTACAAAACCATGTTAAGCTTAGATATATTAAATTTCTATATATAGTCTAGAATAATAACTTAACAAAATAAATTGAATAAAAACAATAATTTTAAAAAATATACAAAATCATTGAACCAAATAATTTGGAAACTAGTAGGATTATTGAGTCAAAGGGACTCATTTTTCCTTAGGGAAGTGTTGAGTAGGATTCAATTATTGCCTTGCATATGAAATATATATATCCAAGGCTCCAAGCTAACTGTTCACCCATTGAAGTAGTATCTGTAAAATTAAAAAAGAAAAAAAAATAGTTATGAATGCATACCAAATTTAATTTGAGAGAATAATGTGTTAGAGTACTACTTATGGAATCCTCCTTTCTAAATTGGTTAAATGCTTCCGCACATGGAGGGGTCGTTTTGCAGTCGTTTATAATAATTCTTTGATTAAATAATGAATGGCCAGCAGGTGATGGGAGACCAATTAATAGTAATATTTAAGGCTATCAATCTACTCTCTTTCCTTTAAATTAAATATTTTCGAAGCAACCGAGTTCAAAACCTATTAGAATTGTCTCTTTGATTACAAGAATATAATAATAAGACAAATATTAAAAATAAGATATAAAAAGTAAATTATAAAAATTTAATTTATTATTATTATTTTTTTATACAAAAATTTTAAGAAAAAAATATAATAATAAAAGATATAATTATAAAAAATTAATAAAAATAATAAAAAATAAAAAATAATTGTATTTTTTATTAGTATTTTTATATTTTTTATGACAAAAAAACACATAATATTTTAATTTAATATCTTTAAATATAATATCTATATTCGTATTTTATCTGTTAAACATAATTTTGTATTTCTATATTTTTATCTCAATATATATCTTGTGTCTATAAACAAACGCTGAAACGCAGTCTTACATAACTCATTTAAATTTAAAATTCATGTCTGATCTCTCATTTTTTTAAAATAAAAAAATTAAATGTATAAATTATTTGTTGTTATTTATGAAAAGAAATTAAAGGGTATATTTTATTGGTCGGAGTTAATCGTTAAATCAATATTTTTTTCTAACAGTTATTTTGTCAAAAACTGAAACTTCTAGACACCAAAATAATAGTTGAGAGAGGAATATTTTTGTTATATTCTACGAATTAAACAATATTTTTAGGCCACTAGGGTACAAAGAGGATATTATTTTTTAATTTTTTGTTTAGAAGTTCTGTTGTGACTCTTACCTGCTGTTGGAATAAACTATCGAGGGATAGTAGATTATAAGTATTGTATTAATCATTAGCATATTCTTAGAATAATATATCTAATTGGTTATTTTGTGCGTCATTGAAGAAGTCGTTTGTAGGAGACTGATGTTCAAGGGAATTATTCAGACACAATATATATAGGATCTACACATCAGAATATCAGAATTAGTCATTTTAATTTGCAGATTGCCTTCTTTTTGCCAATTTATATTTAATAAACTTTTAGTCAACAAATTAAATATGATGAAATCATGACATATTATTTGTTGGATGGTCGGATAAATCACCTAAATAAATCATTTTAAAAGATTTTACGTAAATATTCTGATAGATTTATATTCTTTCTTAAATCATAATAGTCCAATACGATTTATACAATTATATGTCATGTTAAATTGCTAAATTCTCCAATAAATCATCACCTTAAATCAAATTAAATCGTGTTTGGATATGGCGATTTATCCCATGTGATACTAACTCGTAACTTGATACAATTTATTAGTATTAAGAGTGAATCATTTAACGTATATTTCTATTTAAATGCTTGAAACTGTTATAGTTTTATAAAAGATACTTACTAAATCGTAACACAAATCAACATTTGACATGAAAATTGTAAATGATCCATTTAGATAAAGACGTTTAAAATGTTTTTCTTTAAAGATATTTTTAAATAATTAAAATTTAATACATATAATTGATTAAACTATGTTATTTTTATCAAAATTAGATCAGATAAATTGATTTAGCCAAAAAATCGATAAACTATATTTTAAATCGGTCTAAATTAATAATTTTTTATAAAAAATTATATAATATTTTTATTATAAAAAATGACAAGAATATTATATATATATATATATATATATATATATATATATATTAAAAACCCTAAATTCTAACTCTTTTTTTGTCGTTATAGGGTTAGAATTTAGGATTTTTAAAAGTAAAAAAATATATATATATAATAAAAATATTTTAGTTATTTTTTATAAAAAAATATTAATTTAAATCGGTTCAAAATTTGGTTCATCGATTTTTTGATCAAATCAATTTGTCTGATCTAATTTTGACAAAAATAATATAGTTTAATCAATTATTCAAACATCTTTAAAAAAAGACGTTTTAAGCATTTTTATCGAAATGTCTCCCAATTGTAAATTGTGTTATTCTGTAATGTTTTACATAAAAAAAAATAAAAAAATATAATCAAAATAGAAATCAGGATATTTACATAAAATTTTCTCCCAAACAATTTATTTAGGTGATTTACTCTAAAAATGTCACAATTTGTTTATTATTTTTATTTATAATGATAAAATAATAAATCAAGAATGAGTTAAAAGATGTAAGCAATCAAAATATTTCTCGAACAGTAACACACTAGCATGCTCTTCTGTTTGCATGATGTCTTTTATTTATTAAAAAACGTTATGGTAATTGCTAATTAAGGTTTCTTTTGAGAAAAAAGGGAAGAAAATAAAGTAGTTCGTTATTTCTGTTGCGAATATGTATATTATACATTATTTTTGTCAGAAGTAATGATGGTGATTGGTGATATAATAGCGTGATTTTAAAAAAGAAAAATAGAAAATAGAAAAGTTTTGCTTAGGAGGTAACCGGCTTAACACGTTTCAAGAACCCAACGACTTGCACTTGCACATAAACAATTTTTTCCCTATGAATATAGTTGGGTGTGTCATTGTCTTTGTTTTTTTTATTATTGATTTCTTTCCCATTTTTTTGAAAAGGCATCGGATACCTGAGGAATTTTTTTTTCAAAATAAAAATTTATAACTAAAATAAAAGCTAATGTTTTTAATTACTTATGACAAACTATTAAGAGTTTATCATATACTAGCCAAAAGCCCAATTAGATAGGCTTATATTGTTATATTTTTTAAATTTGATTTTAATCATTAAATGAAAATTATTTATAATCTCGCTAGGAAGTCAATGGAATATTTATACAATATGTACAATGAGCTATTTATTTGGTCTAATATGAGTTAAAAAATGAACATGCAGGATAAAATACTACTAATTTCTCAAACACAATACTATCCAGAATAATCATCCGGGTATTAGGGATAATAAGTATCTGATATCCTACTAAATCGAACATCCCTAAATCTCTATTGTACACATTGTATAGATACTCTATTGGCTCTCTATACTTCCTCAATTATTTATTACATGGCTCAATTTTATGGATATGGAAAGTTTGTGTGTACTATTCCCAGATGCTGAGTTATGGCGTACAAGACAAAAATGTGGGACAGATTTTTCTGAGCCAAAGGTAGAACAACTTGGACCATACGAGTTCTTTGGAAATGAAATTTTGCTTCACAAATCGCATGGTCCGATTTGCAGCTGATGGAATTTGAAATCTGAAACACGCAACTCGGACCCTTCGTTTTGCTTGTTCTGGCTAAATTTGTTGAGCAAAACGCAACTTGGACCGTCCATTTTCAGGAACACAATTTGCAAGATTCGAATTCTGGTTCCTCTGATCCCACAACGAGGTGAAACACCTCTCCTCCTCATATGCGAGTCCAACACCTCTTTTCCTTTCATATTCAAATTAAAAAAAGGGTATTTTTTTGTGTGTATACTACTATTATAATGTATTTAATTGTGTCAAATTTAAGATAAAGTTAATATATATAAGAATGTAATTTTAACTTACTTTTACATTTTAAAAATGTATTATTTATTCTCTCTATCATTGTTTAAAAGAGATTATGGAAATGCTTGACTAGTAGTTGCCATCTCTAGCTTAATGTATTCATAAAATAAAAGAATGTGTATTGAACTATACGGTAATTTCCTTTTTACAATTTAGTATGAATAATTTTATCATTAAAAACCATTTTAAATTATACAAACTTTTTATAGAATCTATTACAAGATGTGAAGTTGAATCTAATGACTAGATTAACTAGGGAGATGACCATATAAAAAGATATTAATATAGGGAATATATGTATGTACAAGATGCATCTATGTATATATAGATATATATCGATCAATATATGTGTATTATTAATAATAAACTATAAAAATAGTGTAACGGTAAATATATAGGTACATCTGCCAACGGCTATAGCTTAAATGGTATAGTCTTCTCAAACTCACTTAAAGATTGCGAGTTCAAATTTCCCTATCTTTGGTATATATATATATAAGTACATCTGCTATTTAATTATGATTTAATTATTCTATTATCACTATAAGAAAAACGTTAAATATCGTTAGATTTAGCGTTGGACATTAGCAGCAGATTTACTAGCGGATTTATCGACAAATTTTATAATAAATTTGTTGCATAAAAATGTTCTTGTCAGATTCAATTTTACGACGGTAAATTTGCTAATAATAATCGTAAGAAAAAGAGAAAAAATTGGTGCAAAGATTACCATAGGATTTTTCGACGAATAAATCCGTCGGTAACCCAAATTAGTGTAACGCTGCGTTTTGGTCACTCGCATAGTATTACCATCGAATTTATCCACTGGTAAATCCTACGATAATCTTGTCTTAAATTCGAATCGTGAGTCTTCGATCTCCTCCTCATTTTTAAATTTCACTCTCTCTAACCTAGTCCTTCTCTCTCTCTCTCTCTCTCTCTCTCTCTCTCTCTCTCTCTCTCTCTCTCTCTCTCTCTCTCTCTCTCTCTCTCTCTCTCTCTCTCTCTCTCCAAACCATCTCTGACAACCGCCTCCTCCGCTAACATCGGTTACCGTCAACAGCGTCTAAAGATTGTGTGGACTCGGTTGGTGCTCCTTGCATCACGTTGGTCACTCTATCACCAGCATCTTTGCCGCTCAGCCACTGCTGTCGCCGCCGTTACTGCCGCCATTGCTCCTTGTGTCGCCGAAGCTGCTCCTTCTTTCCTTCAGATAAATTGTCATTCTCCCTCTTTTTTTTGAAGTAAAAAAGCTCCACACAACAAGGTGGAGCACAGAAAACCAGCATATAACAACGGACTACTCAAAACATAAACCACCCCTAGTTATCTTCGGCATAGCCATCAACAACCAAAGGATTCACCACCATTCCACTAATCAGATAGCATAAAGGACCTGGTTATGATGTCCACCATGCTTGAGCCTTGATTCTTGAAGAACCTATCATTTCGCTCTAGTCAAATTGTCCAGATAACAGCAAAAAAGCCAATCAACCACTTCTTCCTCTCATCCTTTTTTGCTGCGACATTCGTCCAACTCTCAAAATGTTGCTTTAGTGTATCTGGCATGATCCATGTTCTTTGAAGAGCGAATAGCCAAGCACACCACACCTGTCAAAAAATCTCACAACTAACAAATAGATGAAAAGCAGACTCTACAGACGAAAAACAGATAAAAACCTCACACCATGTCCTTCTCCCTCTTTCTATTATTTTTTACAATTTATTTGAAAAAAATCCTATTAGCTTATTGTTGTTGTGTGTTGCATCGATTTCTTTAATTGTGCTGGGTCTAGTATTGTTTATGAGTAATTTATCGATGCCGATGCATTATCTCAAATTTTGTACATTTGTTCGATGGGTTTTTTTTTAACTCCGCCTATGTTATACTTGCGGTACATAGTCGGTCCCAAGCCCGGATAAAGGAGGAGGGTTGTGTTAGATCTTTGGTAACTAACATAAAAATATAGCCGAACCCCCATGACATGAATCAAAGACATTATTGCGCTAAAGCTAGGTCGTTGCCCGGAAGCAACGTGCCGTATGGCTCGAGTACGGTGTCAAAGCAAGAGCCGCTGCATCGGTATCCGGATGTAGTATTAAATGAGCAAGAGTTCTCGCGTTTTCGTGAATGGATGAGGGTAAATAAGCTAGTTCACAAAGTAAAAGGTAAAGATCGAAGCGACAGAAGGTTGAGATTTGGGACATGGAACATAGGCACTCTAATAGAAAAGTCCATGGAGGTGGTGGACACCATGACAAGGAGGAAGATTAATATTATGTGCCTACAAGAAACGAAATGGGTTGGTGCAAAGGCTAGGGAGTTGGATACTTCTGATTTCAAACTTTGGTATACAGGAAAAGTGAAGAATAGGAATGGGGTTGGAATAATTGTGGATAAGCAGTGGAAGAAGGTCGTAGTGGATGTCAAGAGGGTGGGAGATCGGATCATCTCTATCAAACTTGTGGTGGAGGGAGGTGCTTTCCATGTGATTACCGCCTATGCACCGCAAGTGGGTTCGGACGAACAATACAAGATAAGGTTTTGGGAGGATCTAGAGAGTTTGGTTCAAGGCATACCTTTGAAAGATAAGATTTTCTTAGGAGGAGATTTAAATGGCCATGTTGGGAGAGAAGTAACTGGATATGGGAGTATTCACGGAGGCCATGGTTTTGGGGTGATCAATACTGAGGGTAAAACTATTTTGGACTTTTCCTCAACCTTTGATCTTCTCATCGCAAATACATGTTTTAAAAAGAGAGACGAACATCTTATAACCTATAAGAGTGGCATGACAAGCTCTCAAATCGACTTCTTCTTGTTGAGGAGAGTCAACCAAAAATTTTGTATTAACTGTAAAATTATCCCGGGAGAGAGTTTGACAACACATAGGGGTGTTCAAAACCGATCTAAACCGAGCAAAACCGACCAACCGAACCAAACAAACCGAAAACCGAAAAAAACCGAAAAATTGACATTTTGCTGTTTTTTGCGGTTCGGTTTTCGGTTTTAATAGTGAAAACTCGAACCGAACCGAACCGAACCGGTAACTTAAAAAACCCTAAATATAAAACCCCCCAACCCCAAGTAGCCGCCACTCCCACACTCAGCAACCCAGCCCTAGTCTCCAGTCTCCACTCCCCAACTCTCTCCACTCTCCCCTCGAGTCTTCGACCATTCCACTGCGCCGAAAACTCCTCCTCCCACACTCCACAGAGCCGTTGTCCTCTCAGCCATTGACGTCACCAAATAGCACCCTCTCGGTGACCCTTCCTCGTCAGTCTTCACGCTTCCCTCTTCTTGCTTCTCGGCGCGGTCCTTCCTCTTCCGACCTTCCTCATCGCGCTTCCCTCACCTTGGTAGGGCTCTGTCTGTTCCTCACTTCCTCGTCGTCCTCCACGCCCAGTAGCGGCATCTCCTCCAAGCAGCAGGAGCTGGGTCGTCCTCCACGAACATCATTCTTCGTTTCTTCCAGGACTTAAAGAGGAGTCACCAACATTTGATTCCATTCAATTCACCCTTCACAAACCCTAATTTTCAACCAGGTAAGTTCCACCTAGTTTTCTTTTTTTTTTCCTTTCAGCATGCTCTTCTAATATCGAACCCTAGGGTTTATCACACATAGAATTTGACAATTCGATTCATGCTGCGTTGAAGAAATCATGTAATTTGGCTTTTAATGTTTTTTCTGTTAAAATAATTGTTCGATTGGTTGTTTATTATATATCATGCTAATTATGAGTGGGATTATGCCATGTTTGATCATTGTATTTTGTGTAGATTGTATGTCAAAGAAAATTTTATGGCTTCAATGGTTATGCACTTATGCCTGTGATTTTGGTAATTTGACCTGAAGCATTAGTTCAAATAATTTAGTTGAAATAAAATGCAGAAATTTACCTTTGTTACTTTTGAAGCAAAAATTTGCTGGAAGTTCTGTGTAATTTGTGAATCTGTGAATTGCATAATTGTGTTTTTATGATTCTGGTTTTAGCTATTTTTGTCTTTGTTTATGTCTCTGAACTTGTGAATTTGTGATGCTATGACATGTCTTGTTTTGTTTGGCTAATTTTTCTTTTTTTTACCTTTTAAATAGTATTAGCTTCCTAATTTGATTAGTTTTGTTTATTCTAGTTTTAGTTTTGTCTTTGTTTATTCTTTTTTGTTTATCACTGATGGGCAGAGTGAGCATGAAAGATGGCACCAACTCTACCTCGGACTTTTTGATGGAATTCTTGGTAGCAGCTTGACTTGTCAGAGTTGCTCATCCCAGGTATAGAAGGCTTTCAATGCAGTTCTCTTAACTTTACTGTTAATTGTGTGTACACTTTATGTATTGTCATACAGTTTTGATTTGACATTGTTGCATTAAGAGGAGAAAGGTTCCAAGGTAATCGAAATGGCAAAAATAGGAGAAATGTTAGAATTAACTAATTGGGTTTTGTACGATGACATGGGATAGATTTGAGAAGCTAAGAAAATACTCAGTTGTAGCTCTATCTAAAATAATGGTACTCCTAACCTTTATTTCTAATGTAAACATTTTCTCGTATATGTCTGAAATTATAATATAATTTCAAACTGTATATTTGTTTGTTTTGCAGATCTCAATTAACTTAAAACAATTTGATTATTTGCCTCTTTCACCTGTGCTTAATGGTTCCACACTGGTGAGTTTCAAAAATTTGGCACCAATTATATTGTTGTTTTAATTTCAATGTTATTTCTTGGGGAATTGAAATTCTGAAGCAGCTAAGTATTGCTCGATTTCCAAGGGTATGTGTTCCATTTCTTTGATCAAGTAGACATACTTATTCAATGATAGAGTTAGTTTTGGATCTCCTAATTGCTTGAAATGTTTGGATCTCTGGTTGCAGATTTATGCATTTTGTTGAAAAGAGTTCATATAAATAACTTTGGAGAACCTATCAAATTGCAGGTATTTTTAATGTTCAGTGAATCATGATGTTTATGGGTTAGAAGAAATATCCTTTCCTATTGTTTCAATCTGCAGAAATTTACAGGATACAAAAACAAAAAAAAAGCATATAAATGGTCATGAAAGAGTTTGTGTTATGATGATGGATTGATGCTGCACCAGTCTTCCAAATGAATCTACAAGCATTAGATCTCCGACTGCATTGCCTGCAGCTGTGCCAGCTCCTCAGAGCTCCTTGTAGAAACACTGGAAATTTATATTTTAATTTTTGTTGTGTTGACTATTGAATTTTTAAACTTCGTTAATTGTTGTATGTTAATTTCTTTTGTTGTTGAATTTTATTAGATCAAGACTTTGTTAGTTATTGTGAATTTCTGTTTGTTGATTTTAAAGTTATGACTTTGTGAAATAGTATAGTAGTATTTTTTTTTGAATTGATTGAAAAACCGAACAAACCGAACCAAACCAAACCGAATTTAATTGGTTTGGTTTGGTTCGGATGGTTTTAGTAAAAAAAACCGAACCAAACCGAACCGCATGTTAATTAAATAATTGGATCGGATGACTTTTCTCTAAAAAACCGAACCAAACCGCACCGCGAACACCCCTAACAACACAACATAGGGTGCTCGTCATAGATTTTCGCGTTGAGCAAAAGTTGAGGAAAAGACATCATACGAAGAATCCAAGGACGAGGTGGTGGCGGATGAAAGGTGAGGAACAAAAAAGCTTCCTAAGACGGGTAGGAGAAGAGGCAAAGTGGGATGGGAATAGAAGCGCGGAAGAGATGTGGAGGGAGATGACAGAAGTTATTAGAAGAATAACAAAAGAAAATTTTGGTGAATCTAAAGGAATAGGACCAAGAGACAAGGAGTTCTGGTGGTGGAATGCGAGTATACAAGAAAAGATAAAGATAAAAAGGGAATGCTTTAAAGAGTGGTCGTTATGCCACAATGCAGATAACTGAGAAAAATATAAGGCGGCTAAGAAAGAGACAAAAGTGGCTGTAAGTGAAGCAAGAACAAGAGCATATGAGGGTCTCTACTAGTCTTTGGGCACGAAAGAAGGAGAAAAATGTATATATAGAATCGCAAAGAGCCGGAAAAGAAGAACGAGAGATTTGGATCAGGTTAAGTGCATTAAGGATAAGGATGGAGAGGTGTTGGCTCAAGAGGAGAAGATTAATGAAAGGTGGAAGAGTTACTTTTACGAGTTATTTAATGAGGGACAGAAGACTCTTCCGAGCCTTGGTCGATTATGCACAAGGGAAGAAGATCAAAACTTTGACTACTATCGAAGGATTCGAGACTTCGAGGTAAAAGAGGCTCTAAAGCAGATGAAAAATGGCAGGGCAGTAGGACCTGATAATATCCCGATTGAGGTTTGGAAGGGTCTTGGAAAAAAAAGGCATCAACTGGTTAACCAAGCTTTTTAATGAGATTTTAAGGTCAAAGAAGATGCCTGATGAGTGGAGAAAGAGTACCTTGGTACCTATCTACAAGAATAAGGGAGATATACAAAGTTGCGAAAATTATAGAGGGATTAAGCTTATGAGTCATACTATGAAGTTATGGGAAAGGGTGATAGAACGGAGGTTGAGAAAAGAGACACAAGTAACAGATAACCAATTTGAATTTATGCCAGGCAGATCTACCACTGAAGCGATATACCTATTAAGAAGGATGATGGAGAGGCATCGTAGTAATAAAAGGGATCTACATATGGTGTTTATTTATTTGGAAAAAGCGTATGATAAAGTATCAAGGGAGGTCTTATAGAAGGTTTTAGAAAAGAGGAGAGTAAGGATCGCATATATTCGGACAATTAAAGACATGTATGATGGGCCACAACTAGTGTGAAGACTCAAGGTGGTGTGACAGAGGAATTTTCTATTGGTATAGGATTGCACTAGGGATCATCCTTAAGTCCATACCTTTTCACATTAGTCTTGGAAGTACTCATAGAACACATCTAAGAGCCTGTGCCATGGTGCATGTTTTTTGCCGATGATATCGTCTTTATGGGAGAGTCAAGGGAAGACCTAAATAAGAAGTTGAAGTTATGGAGAGAAGTTTTAGAAGTGTATGGTCTGCGCATAAGTCGTAGCAAGACGAAATATATGGAATGTAAGTTCAGTTTGAAAAGGGAAAACCCCAATATAGAGATGAAGATTGGAGAAAATATCCTACGAAAAGTTAAAAGTTTTAAGTATCTTGGGTGCATCATACAGGATAATGGAGAGATTGAACAGGATGTAAATCATAGGATCCAAGCAGGTTGGTCAAAATGGCAAAGTGCATCTGGTTTTATATGCGACAAAAAAGTTCCTCTAAAACTTAAAGGTAAACTCTATCGCACCGCTATAAGACCGGCTATGCTGTATGGTACGGAGTGTTGGGCGGCTAAAGGGGAGCACGAACAAAAGCTGAGTGTGGCAGAGATGAAGATGTTGAGATGGATAAGTGGTCATACGCGATTGGATAAAATAAGGAATGAAGATATAAGGAAGAGAGTTGGAGTAGCACTCATTGTGGAAAAGATGGTTGAATCGCGTCTCAGGTGGTTTGGACATGTGAGAAGAAGACCGATAGAATATCCAGTCAGGAGGGTGGATGAGATGGAAGATGGACAAAGGGCGAAAGGCAGAGGAAGACCTAAGAAGACTACCGAGATCTACATGTAAATGGTATCTCTGTAGACATGTTACATGACAGAGCACAATGACGTTGTTTGATTCATGTAGCCAACCCCACTTAGTGGGACAAGGCTTTGTTGTTGTTTGTTGTTTGTTTGTTCGTTCGATGGGTTTTTTTTATTCAATTACTGTACGAGTGAGAACAAAGGAAGAATTTGATGTTTGGAAATTATGCATTTAATTTTTAGTTTTCTTAGCTTCTTATAATAAATAGGACCAAGCCTTATTTTTTTAGATTGTTTTTCCTGAACTGAGCAATTCCTTTACTTTTTTTTTTTTTTTATAGCTTTTATGCAGCTTAAGTTTAGTTACTAGTATATATTTTGATGGACGATAATAGTATATACGGATAAAATATATGCTCCTTCATCAAGGGAGCGTGTCCAGTATTTTTATGATACGGTAGTGTTTTCCTTCTCTCAGCATTGTCATTGTAAGAAGCTTGATTATTACTGAGTAGGGTTTTATTTTCTGAATCTTTTATTATTTATCAAGAAAAATATTTCATGAATCTAGTTACTTATATTTAGCTTATTTGTGTTATCTTAATATAATGTATTTGTATAATAAGTTTAGATCTTATTTATGTTATCTTAATATAATGTATTTTTATAATATTATAGTTTATAATGTATTATTTCTTGTTATTTGATGTTAGGTTTTTGCATGTCAAGCGTTCAATTATATGTCTCCATATTTATTATGTATTTTAAATTGTATATTGTAACTATCATGTGATTTAGGATGTTTGATTTTGTTTAAAATTATTATTTAAAATTATTGTTATTTAAAATTGGATCGGATGGATCGAATGGTTTAAAAAATATTAAAATTCAAATTTATCAGCGAATTTATCGTGTTATCATTTAATTATTTGTAAATAGCATGTTATGGTCGGATTCACCGAGGAATAAACATAACGGTTAAAATTATCCGTAGATTTTTTTCGATGGTAATTAACAGTAGATGAAAAATTTGACGATAAATAATTACCAGTGAAATTTATACCGTCGAATTTTTTCTGCCACTAAATCTAATGATAAACAGATTATCAGCGTATTTTTTAATAAATCTGGTGGTATTCAATGAATTTCTTGTAATATATTAAAATGATGAAGATGATAGAAGAAAGAAAGAAAGATGAGAGAAAAGAAAAGAGAAAAAATTTCTATTGAATTATTATTGTTAACTAAGTACACCCTTAGGTAGCGTTTAGTAGAGACCGAGACGGAAAGACTGAGACTGAGAGACAGTGACTAAGAGATAGAGATTGATATAAATCTCAATATTTTGTTTGGTACAAAATGAGAGACAGAAATTGAAATAAGAATGAAATTCTAATTTAATTTGCGGAAAGGGTAAAATTAAAATTAATTAATTGAAATAAGGGTATTTTAGGTATAAAATGTTATTAAAGTTTCAGTCTCCATCTCTAAAAATTTTAGTCCCCTGTATTCCTACTTTTTGGAGGTACTGAAATACTAAAAATTTGGAGACTGAGACAAAAATTTTAGTACCAATCTCTAAACCAATAAATATGATGCTGAATCTCAATCTCTCAATTTCTATCTCAATATCTCAAAACAAACATTACCTTATATATCAATGCTCAGAACTTAACTACATCTCTTAACAAAATTGATTCAGACAGACTAACCTTCTAAAAAACTTGTAACTAACTTTTAATAAAGGAAAATTTTTTAACTGAACTTAAATTTTACTAACTAAATTTTATATTCATAATATCTGTTATTTTTTATAGTTTTACTAAATTTATTGGAACTCAATTAAAAAATAAAAATTTAATTAAAAACTTAATAAAATTATAAAAATGAATAGACTAATTAAATTTTTAAATATTTATTGGTCTAATTATTGAATTACAATATTTTACTATAAGAGGATCAGTTATGGTTAATTTTTATAATAAAAATTGAACATAAACAAGAATATACTCAAATAGTTTTGTATTCATTTACATTTCTAACATATAAAATATTATACGTTTAAAAAAGAATGCCAAACAATCTATACAAATTTTATAGACGTAACCATCATAATAACACATGTACGAACTTGAAATCCAATAAGCAGAACATTTTGGACAAGATCAGATTATACCAGTGAAGACCACAATCAAATTTAAAGCGTTTGGGACTCCTTATGCATGGTTTTCAAATGCATACAGATATTTAGGATTTTGGAATTTAAACACAGGAGATTCATAAATAATTATCTCTAACAATTCACACAAAAGTCTCTGATCTTTTTGGATTTATATAAATTTTGCATATGTTTTATTTATACTAAATTTTTTTTCACAAAAAATTCATAAATAATTATCTCTACTAACAATTCACACAAAAATCTCTCATATTTTTGAATTTATATAAATTTTACATATGTTTTATTTATCTTTTTATTTATACTGAAATTTTTTTGAAGTTAATGAAAATTAAATTTTAAACTGTTGATCATATAAAAATTTTTGATATTATATCATAAGTGTGTAAAACATAATGTTATATTTAAGATTTATGACTCATCATACTATTTTTGTTTAAAAATAATCCATAACTCATCGTATTATTCTCATTTAAAAATAAAAAAATTATTATGTATATATTAAAATTTAATTATAATTTAAATATAAATATATATAATTTAATTTTTTAATATATATTTTATATTTTAATATATATTCTATATTAGTGATTGATTTTAATAGCTAATTTAGTATGTAATTAACATAATTGAAAAAAAATTTACAACGACCTTTATACTATATATAGTTATTGCAATCTGACACGTCAAATAATACATGTGAAATAAAGATTGATGACCTACTTAATTAAACCTTATGAATTATGACCCACCTGGTTCATTCTACTTCATACTATACACCAACTCTCTCTGGCTTTTTCTACTTGAACTCATCACCATTATCATCAAGAATAGTTTTCTTTCTATCTTCTCCATCTTGCAATAATTTTTCATAGAATCCATATACATTTAGTTTATTTCAATATTTGTTGGAATAGACCATCCGCCTATTTTCCTGGTTATTATTAATTCAAATATAATCTTCTATATATTTACTATCCTTAATGTTATTAACTTTTTTTTTTTAATATAACAAGGCGAATGCTAACGTTATGAAAAAAAAAGTAGAGAGTGAAATTCTCCTTAAGCTTTAACTTTTATAATCTTATTAGCTAGTTTTTCTTTTAAATTTAAATTATTAATATAAAAATATAACAAATTGAAAATTAAGATTTGTTTAATTAAAAAAAAATGAGTACAACATTTTTTTAATTACTTAAAGCTAAAGAGCGTTTAAAGCTACTTTGTCTAACAATATATAGAGTGATTAGGTATCCATATGGAGAAAATTAAAGCTGAAAACACTATCTAATTTAGCATTTTCTCATAAATAAATTAATAAATCAAAATTAAATCACAAGCTTGATATATATAACCGAAAAAACAAATATTATATAGCAACATGCTATATTGCTATCATCAACAATTGGTCGTGTAGCACAAATTATCACATCATTGTTATATCATCCCATGTATGTATACAGGTATCTTTCTTCAGCCATATATATAAAAAAACCTACTCAATGTACACAACACACACAAGAAAAAAAAAAAGAGGTTGAGAGAGAGAAGAAAAGAGAAGAGAGGTTATGTTATCACAGAGAAAGTAGAAATTCACATGCAGTTATTTTTATAAAAAGTAGTTAATTGAAAATAGTTAAATAATTTGATATGTTTGACTAAATTATTATTTAATAATTCTCAATTAACAACTTTGTACAAAGAAGCCTGCATATGAGTTTTGCCATAGAAACTATTTGGCATCTATCCCAAATAATTAACCAACATGGAGAAAGGAACAACACAGAGACCCCTCTTCTTCAAATCTGTTGTGCACTCAATACTCTTATTCCCATTCAAATTTACCTCCTCATTATTATTATCATCATATCTCTGCAACTCTGAATTATGCTCTGATGATGATTTGAATTCCTTTTCCTAGCATATCATGATCATCATATCAAATGAGAAATTAAAAGCATTCTTAATTATCAGGATTATATAGTCCAGGTAGGTCAACTTACCATACAAGTAGAACCATCAATAATCTTGCTTGAAATAA